>NC_138210.1:69995309-70077809 GCF_964194415.1 Vipera berus
GAAGAAGAAGAAGAAGAAGAAGAAGAAGAAGAAGAAGAAGAAGAAGAAGAAGAAGAAGAAGAAGAAGAAGAAGAAGAAGAAGAAGAAGAAGAAGAAGAAGAAGAAGAAGAAGAAGAAGAAGAAGAAGAAGAAGAAGAAGAAGAAGAAGAAGAAGAAGAAGAAGAAGAAGAAGAAGAAGAAGAAGAAGAAGAAGAAGAAGAAGATCCTGTGGCTAAATTTGTTGTCTTTTCTAATAGTCCTCACAGGTAATTCTTTCTTACCTATTGAGTTTCTTTTCATTTTAATTCTTGTATACAGGAGAGCTCGCCGAAACTCTTTCCATTTTAGGTGTCAAATCTGAGGCCCAGTTGGTGGAGTCTGGAGGGGATGTGAGAAGACCAGGAGGGTCCCTCCGCCTCTCCTGCCAAGCCTCTGGATTCACCTTCAGCAGTTCTGGCATGAGCTGGGTGAGACAGGCTCCAGAAAAAGGACTGGAATGGGTTGCAATCATCGATAATAATAATAATAATAATAATAATAATAATAATAATAATAATAATAATAATAATAATAATAATAACAACAACAACAACAACAACAACAACAACAACAACAATAACAATAACAATAACAATAACAATAACAATAACAATAATAATAATAATAATAATAATAATAATAATAATAATAATAATAATAATAATAATAATAATAATAATAATTTAATTTGTATACCGCCCTTCTCCCGAAAGACTCAGGGCGGTGAACAGGGCAATATGATTATGATTTCAGTAGACATTTTCAAGAAGAAAATGTCATATCCCTCCTTGGACTGAGTGTACAATATGATTACTTTGAATTTGTCCATTCAACTTGGTGGGAAGCTGAATTCCGTGCCTTACAAATTTACACCTTAGTGCAGGGGTGACAAACTGCTGGACCACTGGCCGGATGCAGCAAAACCATGCCCACCCCATTGCCAGCAATGGCAAAAATAGTCACAATACCTCATGACATGTCATATGATGTTGGGGGTTTGACACCGCTGCCTTAGTGTGTGTTAATATTAGTTTCTTGAAAACAAAACATTTTTAAAGGAACAATGGTTCCTGAAATGAAATATACTATATTTTTAAGCTCTGTCTCTAACACCTCTGTTTTAAAAAAAAAAGATTTCATTCTTTCCTCACTGAACTGTTCCTTTAAGTGAGGGAGTTGTGTTAGTTCTTGCTTTACTTAAGGTAAAGGTAAAGGTTCCCCCACCCATGCGTGCTAGTTGTTTCCAACTCTAGGGGCCGGTGCTCATCTACGTTTCAAAGCCGAAGAGCCAGCGATTGTCTGAGGACGTCTCCGTGGTCATGTGGCTGGCATGACTAGATGCCAAAGGCGCACAGAACGCTGTTACCTTCCCACCATAGTGGTCCCTATTTTTCTACTTGCATTTTTACGTGCTTTTGAACTGCTAGGTTGGCAGAAGCTGGGATAAGTAACAGGCGCTCACTCTGTTATGCGGCACTAGGGATTCGACCCGCCAAACTGCCAACCTTCTAATCGACAAGCTCAGCGTCCTAACCCAATGAGCCACCGCGTCCCTTTTTCCTTTACTTACTCCAGTGTAAATATCTCCTTTCTCTATGTACTCACAATCTGCTCCATAAAGCTATATCTCAGTTCAAAACATATATTTCTGGCTAACTATGTTTGCTCTCAGTTACTTAGAACTAGTTTTTTAGCCTGTACCCAAATTAAATTATTGTTATATATATATATATATAAGTCTTGGCGTAATTGGGTCTTCTCCCATGTAACATTGAGAGTGTCTTGGTGACGTTTCGACAAGGTCCCACTCGTCATCTTCAGGCTGGTGTCTTCAGCTTCGTGCTTTGAGCATGAAGCTGAAGACACCAGACTGAAGATGAGGAGTGGGACCTCGTCGAAACGTCACCAAGACACTCTCAATCTTACATGGGAAAAGACCCGAATATGCCAAGACCTATATACCTGTACCTGTACCTGTGAAAATCTACGATATATATATCAGAAAAACAGTGTCATCCTGGCTGTTCTTAAGTGTTATTATCCTTTCAAAATTACCATTATAAGGTTTCTAAAGACGTTGATGGGGAAGAAAAGCAATTGGGAGTGGAGTGGAGCGGTATAAGCAAGTGTCCTGAGGGGCGCTTTTATCCCAAGCAATATGCAAATTGAGGCACATTTTCCTCTTTAAAGGTCATGGTTTCCCTTTTCAGGCAACACCCACCAACACAAAGTTTGTGCATCGACCAGAACCTTTTCCTATCAATTACGCTCCATTCATTAGAGGGAGCAAAAATGATCCTGTGGCTAAACTTGGTCTCCTTTCTAGCAGTTTTCAGAGGTATTTCTGTCCTCTGTATTCAGCTATTTCCATTTTAGTTCTTGTGTACAGGAGATCTCACTGAAACTCCTTTCATTTTAGGTGTCCGATCTGAGGTCCAGTTGGTGGAGTCTGGAGGGGACGTAAGAAGACCGGGAGGGTCCCTCCATCTCTCTTGCCAAGCCTCGGGATTCACCTTCAGCAGCTATGCAATGCATTGGGTGAGACAGGCATCAGGGAAAGGCCTGGAATGGGTTGCAGCCATCGGTTCAACTGACACTTACTACTCAGACAAAGTGAAGGGCCGCTTCACCATCTCCAGGGACAATGCCAAAAGCCAGCTGTATCTGCAAATGAGCAGCCTCAAAGCTGAAGACACGGCAGTCTATTACTGTGCGGGAGACACAGTGAAAGGAAGTGAATTTGAAGCAATGCCAAAACTACCCATTTCACAAAGCAGCTGTGAGAATTTCTTTGAAACCTTAGAATTCTAAAAATGTCTGTGCGCCTCCCTTGGTCATCTTACCCACCAGGGGGCGCTATCCTCATACTAATGTTGGGTCAGGGGAGGGTATGGAAATTAAACCACTGGGTACAAACAATACAGTATATCACTTCCAAGACAGAACTTTCCCATCTGATATGCTTAGAAAATTCACCAAATTGGTCTCAAGGGAATGTCACATCTCAAGAGACCACAGTTTCCTCCGCAAAGCCATGTCTGTGCTCAGAAGAGAATGTGCCTTGCTAACTCTAGAAGTCAGAAATCCTTGCCAAGCAGAAAATGTCATATTCATTCTTGGACTGAGTGTACAATGTGATGTTATGATATGATTACTTCGATTCTTTCCTTGCAACTTGGTGGGAAGCTTAATTCTGTGCCTCACAAATTGTGCGTTACACCTTAGTGTGTATGCAGTTCATACCAGCTTATTCAAAACAAAACCTTGTTAAAGAAAGAAAGGTTCCTGAACTGAAATATACTATATTTTTAAGCTCTGTCTCTAACATCTGTGTTAAAAAATATCTTAGTCCATGCTTTGTCTGCTGCTTAAGACTCCTTTCCTGAGACTCAACCCCAACGATTTTCCTTTACCTAAAGAAAGCTTGTTTTATTTGTACATGCAAATTTAAAAAGAAAAGGTTATATATATATACTCCTTTATTATTATGGCATAAAGAAGGAAATTAAATTTTATGATCATCTTTCTAGATATGCAAACTTCTATACAAACATTGAGGGAAAATTTCAATCTAAAGAATCTCCTTGGAGAATTAGGAAGATGTATCTTCTCCTCACTTTTGACAATATTGTCACATAAAATCCTGTGACCTCTTCAGCTGATGGGGGTGGGATTGTGAATAAAGATGTGTCATTAAATATTATCTCATTGCAGAGTATGATATTTTTTATGTTATTTCCATAATAGTTCTCTGACAAATTCTCAGGAAAAAATTTTCAGGGGAGGAGCGGTTGTCTTTATATTACTTAGCACTGAAATATTATATGAAATATAAGGAGTTTACAAGGCAAACTGTGAGGTGATTGCAATGAGAAACTCCTTTATGTCACTCTTCTACACAATGTCTGGGCACTTTCCAAAAATTCTTTCTGACTGATTCACTTTCTTTCCATTTTCATTCTTCCACATAGAAGAGATCACTGAAATTCCTTTCATTTTAGGTTGCCGATCTGAGGACCAGTTGTGGAGTCTGGAGGGGCTGCCAAAAGACCTGGAGTGTCCCTCCATCTCTCCTGCCAAGGATCTGGATCGGTGGTGGCATCCAAATATGTGAACAACTGGTTCTCTGTGTGGATGCCGAAGGTCTGTTCTGGGCCTGGGCCACAAAAAATTAGCCACTGGTTCTGCCGAACTGTTTGCAGATTGGCTGAATCACTCAACTGCTCAGGATTCAACTTCAGAAGCTAGGGAATACATTGGGTGAGAAGGTTCCCAGGAGAAGGACTGGAATGGTTTGTGAGGATATTTACTGATTCCCATGGTATTTTCTACTCAGACAAAGTGAAGGGACTGTTCACGGTCTCCAGGGACAATGCCAAAAGCCAACTGTATCTGCCAATCAACAGGCTCAAACCAGAGGAGACGGCCGTCTATTGCTGCTCAAGAAAACCAGTGGCACAATTGCCACAGTGTTTCATTGAATCACTTTTGAAAAAGGGTGAAATTTGAGAACTCTTTTTTTAATGCTCTGTTGTAAATCAGGAAAGCGAAGGTAAGGGAAGGGAATGATCTTTTCAGTTTTCATAAGACTGGAAAGTTAGGTGAAAATCATTCTTATAATGAGTATGCAAGGAAAGTTATGAGACCAATGTACTGAGAGGCCCTTTTAGAGAAAGCCACAGAGTTTCCTCCCATTTACTCTTCTTGCATACAGGAGATTTTACTCAAGCCCCTTTCCTTCCAGGGGTATAGACTGAGGTTCGGGTGTTGGGGTCTGAAGGGCCTATGAGGAGGCTGAGGTTGCCTCTCAATTAGCTTCCCCATCTTTTATATGAAATTACTGAGAGGGGCACCTGACAAAGCGCAGCAATAAATGGCATTAATCAAAGTTCCTATGTTATTTAATACATGAATAAATGGAAGGGATGTTTCACCATCTCTGAAAACAAATTATTTTAGCGAATGAGCAAGTTGAAACCAGAGCATAAATTTATAGCTTCGTATTATTTGAAAACAAGAGGTGTAAAGTCTACACAAAGAAATCTATAAGGAAGTGCCCAGAGGGGCTCTTTTATCCCAAGCAATATGTAAATTGAAGGACAATTTCCTCTTTAAAGGTCATGGTTTCCCTTTTCAGGCAACACCCACCAACACAAAGTTTGTGCATCAACCAGAATCCTTTCCTATCAAATAAGCTACATTCATTTGAGGGAGCAAAAATGATTCTGTGGCTAAATGTGGTGTCCTTACTAGCAGTCCTCAGAGGTATTTCTGTCCTCTGTATTCAGCTATTTCCATTTTAGTTCTTCTTAACAGGAGAGCTCACTGAAACTCCTTTCATTTTAGGTGTCCGATCTGAGGTCCAGTTGGTGGAGTCCGGAGGGGACGTGAGAAGACCGGGAGGGTCCCTCCGTCTCTCCTGCCAAGCCTCTGGATTCACCTTCAGCAGCTATGAGATGGACTGGGTGAGACAGGCTCCAGGGAAAGGCCTGGAATGGGTGGCCTATATAGATACAGGCTCATCTCCCATTTACTACTCAGACAAAGTGAAGGGCCGCTTCACCATCTCCAGGGATGATGCCAAAAGCCAGCTGTATCTGCAAATGAACAGCCTCAAAGCTGAAGACACGGCAGTCTATTACTGTGCGAGAGACACAATGAGAGGAAGTGAATCTGAAGCAAAGCAAAAACTACCCATTTCACAAAGCAGCTGTGAGAATTTCTTTGAAACCTTAGAATTCTAACATTGTTTGTGTGCCTCCCTTGGTCATCCTACCCACCAGCGGGCGTTATCCTCATACTGATGTTATGGTGGGGGAAGGTATGGAAATTAAACCACTGTGTACAAACAATATATCACTTCCAAGACAGAACTTTTCCATCTGATATGTTTAGAAAATTCACCAAATTGGTCTCAAGGGAATAACACTTCTCAAGAGACCACAATTTCCTCCATAAAACCATGTCTTAGTTCAGAACAGAATGTGCCTTGCTAACTCTAGAAGTCAGCAATCTTTGCCAAGAAGAAAATGTCGTATTCATTCATGGACTGAGTGTACAATTTGACGTTATGACATGATTACATTGTGGGTTTTTGCCTTGCAACGTGGTGCGAAGCTGAGTTCTGTGCCTTGCAAATTGTGCTTTACACCATAGTGTGTATGCAGTTAATACCAGCTTCTTCATAAAAAAAAACCTTGTTAAAGAAACAAAGGTTCCTGAACTGAAATATACTATATTTTTTAGCTCTGTCTCTAACATCTGTGATAAAAAATATCTTAGTCCATGCTTTGTGTACTGCTTAAGACTGCTGAAATGTATACTCCTTCATTATTATGCCATAAAGAAGGAAAATAAATGTTATGATCATCTTTCTAGATATCCAAACTTCCATACAAACATTGAGGGAAAACATCAATCTAAAGAATCTCCTTGGAGAATTAGGAAGATGTATCTTCTCCTCACTTCTGACAATATTGTCGCATAAAATCCTGTGACCTCTTCAGCTGATGGGGGTGGGATTGTGAATGAAACAAGTGTCATTAAATATTATCTTATTGCAGAGGTATGATATTTTTATGTTATTTCCATAATAGTTTTCTGACAAAAGAAGTATTATGGAAATAACAACAAAAAAATCACATTTCAGGAGGATATAATCCTCACCATGAAGCTGATCTTTAAAAAAAAATGATGTATCAGTGGTGTTTCTCATCAGAGAAACTGTGTAGAATGTGTGAAGGTATTTCAAACTTTCCTGGAAATATGAACAACAAGAACTGACATGTTATCATCTGTGGTAGCCATGCAAAACAGTTATGTACTGAAAAGATTATCCAGATTGTTCCTAGGAATGGACCTCATTTGAAAACCATCACTGAAATTTATATGCAAAGAAATACATCACTAAATACCAATAGCAATAGAACTTCAATTGTTATTCCACTTCATAGTGCTGTACAGCCCTCTCTAAGCTGTTTAAAGAGTCAGCATATTGACCCCCAACAATCTGGGTGCTCATTTACCAACCTTGGAAGGATGGAAGACTGAGTTAACCTTGAACTGGTTGGAGGTTTTTAAGAAGAGATTGGACAACCATTTGATTGAAATAATATAGGGTTTCCTACCTGAGCAGGGGGTTGGACTAGAAGACCTCCAAGGTCCCTTCCAACTCTGTTATCCTATCCTATCCTATCCTATCCTATCCTATCCTATCCTATCCTATCCTATCCTATCCTATCCTATCCTATCCTATCCTATCCTATTCTATTCTATTCTATTCTATTCTATTCTATTCTATTCTATTCTATTCTATTCTATTCTATTCTATTCTATTCTATTCTACCTCCTGATGCCAATTATTCTTTCATGACTGGAGCTAGAATTGGATGTTGGAGAAATCGAACTTCTGGCAGTTTGCAAAATTAGCTTGCAATACTGTATTCTAACCACTGCACCAGCAGAGATGTTAATACAGTGAAGAGGCTTTTTTATCCCTAGTGATATGTAAATTGAGGTATAGTTTGCCCTTTAAAGGAGGGTATTGGTTTTCCTTTTACAATATACACACTCACCAACTCAAAGTCTGTGCACGTCTCCAAGCCTTTTTCCATGAATTTCCCTCCAAGCTTTTGAGAGAGCAAAAATGACCTTATGGCTAAATATGTTATCCTTAGTAGCCATCCCCAGAGGTATTGCAATTGTTTCCTCCATTTTCAATTTCTTTCCATTTTAATTCTTTCATACAGGACAGCTAATTGAACCACCTTTCATTTTAGGTGTCTGGTCTCAGGACAGGTTGGTGGCCTATGGAGGGGGTATGAAAAACGTTGGACAGTACCACAGTATCTACTGTCAGGTTTCTGGATTCATTATGGAGTTCGCCTACTCTGAGATGAACTGGATGAGACTGGTGCCTGGGAAAGGTCTGGAATGGGTGGCACGGATCTTTAGTGATTCCAGTGGAAAGTCCTACTCGCAGAAAGTGAAGGGACGCTTCGCCATCACCAGGCACAATACCCAGAGACAGCTGGGTCTGCAAATAAGCAACCTCAAACCAGAGGACTCAGGCGTCTATTATTGCACATTTCACACAGTGAGAGTAAGCCAGGGAAAAACTGCCCATTTCAGAAAGCAGCTCTGGAAATTCTTTTGAAAACCTTCTTAGAATTTGGGGCATGTCACCCTTGGTCATCTTGACCTTCACCAGGCAGAAATCTGATACTGCTGTCTGGGTGGAGCAGGGAATGGATTTGAAACCACTGGGTCTAAATAATAATGTCTTATTTCCAAGGCAGAGCTTTTCCACCTGGTATGATTAAGAATTCACCAAGACAATATCACTTCTCAAGAGATCACCATCCGCTCCATAAATCTATACCTGAGTTCAAAAAAACCTATTTCTGGTTAACTATCTTTTCTCTCAGTTACTTAGAACCAGTTTCTTTAGCTCTTACCAAAATTAAATTCTTTTTAGCTAATTTAATGTAAACTCCGGTATAATAATAATAATAATAATAATAATAATAATAATAATAATAATAATAATAATAATAATAATAATAATAACAACAACAACAACAACAACAACAACAACAACAACAACAACAACAACAACAACAATAAAGTTGGAAGAGACCTTGGAAGTAATCTGCTCGGGCAGGAAACCCTATACCATTTCAGACAAATGGCTGTCCAGTCTCTTCTTAAAAATATCCAGTGTTGGAGCATTCACCGCTTCTGGAGACAGGTTGTTCCACTGCTTAATTGTTCTAACTGTAAGGAGATTTCTCCTTAGTTCCAGATTGGTTCTTCCCTTGAGTGGTTTCCATCCATTGCTTCTTGTCCTGCCTTCAAGTGCTTTGGAGAATAGCTTGACTCCATCTTCTTTGGGGCAGCCCCGAGGTATTGGAATACTGCTATCATGTCCCTCCTCATCCTTCTCTACATGATGTCCACGTGTAGAGCCATCTCTTGGCTTCTTGGAAAAGAGTGTTTGCTATGACCATCATATTATCTTGACAAAATTCTATCAGACTGTGCCCTGCTTCATTTTGTACTCCAAGGCCAAACTTGCCTGTTATTCCGGTTATCTTTTGGCTTCCTACTTTAGCATTACAATCCCCCATGATGATAAGGACATCATTTTTTGGTGTTAGTTCTACAGTATAAGGTGCTTTAGGGCTTCATACAACCGGTCAATTTCATCCTCTTCAGAACATGTGGTTGGGGCATAGACTTGGACTACTATGATAGTGAATGGTTTGCCTTGGATTCGAAGTGAGATCATTCTGTCTTTTGGGGGATTGTATCCCAATATTGCTTTTCCTACTCTTTTATTGACTATGAAGGCTACTACATTTCTTCTGAGGGATTCTTGTCCGCAGTAGTATACCTGATGGTCATCTGAATTAAATTCACCCATTCCTGTCCATTTTAGTTCGCTGATTCCTAAGATGTTGATGTTCAGTCTTGTCATCTCTAGTTTGACCACATCCAGCTTGTCTTGATTCATGGATCTTACATTCCAGGATCCTATGGAGAAAAAAAATCTGTACAGCATCAGACTTTCCTTTCACCACCAGATACATCCACAGCTGAGCGTCCTTTCGGCTTCGGCCCAGTCGCTTCATTCTTTCTGGCGCTACTAGTACTAGCCCTCTGCTCTTCCCCAGTAGCATATTGGATGCCTTCAGACCTGAGGGGCTCATCTTCCAGCGTCATATCGTTTTGCCTTTTGGTACTGTCCATAGGGTTTTCATGGCAAAGATACTGGAGTGGGTTGCCATTTCCTTCTCCAGTGGATCACGTTTTGTCAGAACTCTCTGCTATGACCTTTCCATCTTAGGTGGCCCTGCATGGCATAGCTCATAGCTTCATTGAATTACGCAAGCCCCTTCACCACAACAAGGCAGTAATCCATGAAGGGGACTGGAAAGTTAAGTGAAAACCATTCTTATAATGTGTATGCAAGCAAAGCTATGAGACCAATGCACTGAGAGGCCCTTTTAGAGAAAGCAATAGAGTTTCCTTCCATTTACTCTTCTTGTATACAGGAGATTTTACTCAAGCCCCTTTCCTTCCAGGGGTATAGACTGAGGTCCTGTTGGTGGGGTCTGAAGGGCCTATGAGGAGGCCGAGGTTGCCTCTCAATTAGCTTCCCCATCTTTTATATGAAATTGCTGAGAGAGGCACCTGACAAAGCGCAGCAATAAATGGCATTAATCAAGGTTCTTATATTATTTAATACATGGATAAATGGAAGGGATGTTTCACCATCTCTGAAGACAAATTATATTAGCAAATGAGCAAGTTGAAACCAGAGCATAAATTTATAACTTAGTGTTATTTGAAAACAACAGGTGTAAAGTCTACCCAAAGAAATCTATAAGGAAGTGCCCTGGGGGGCTCTTTTATCCCAAGCAATATGTAAATTGAGGGACAATTTCCTCTTTAAAGGTCATGGTTTCCCCTTTCAGGCAACACCCACCAAGACAAAGTTTGTGCATCAACCAGAATCTTTTCCCATCAATTAAGCTCCATTCATTTGTGGGAGCAAAAATGATCCTGTGGCTAAACCTGGTGTCCTTTCTAGCAGTCCTCAGAGGTATTTCTGTCCTCTGTATTCAGCTTTTTCCATTTTAGTTCTTGTATACAGAGAGAGCTCACTGCAACTCCTTTCATTTTAGGTGTTCGATCTCAGGTGCAGTTGGTGGAGTCCGGAGGGGACGTGAGAAGACCAGGAGGGTCCCTCCGTCTCACCTGCCAGGGTTCAGGATTCACCTTCAGTGGTGCCTACATGCACTGGGTGAGACAGGCTCCAGGGAAAGGCCTGGAATGGGTGGCCTATATAAGTACAGGCTCATCTCCCATTTACTACTCTGACAAAGTGAAGGGCCGCTTCACCATCTCCAGGGATGATGCCAAAAGCCAAATGTATCTGCAGATGAACAGCCTCAAAGCTGAAGACACGGCCATCTATTACTGTGCGGGAGACGCACAGTGAAAGGAAGTGAATCTGAAGCAAAGCAAAAACTACCCTTTTCACCAAGCAACTGTGACAATTTCTTTGAAATCTTAGAATCCTAACATTGTTTGTGTGCCTCCCTTGGTCATCTTACCCACTAGGGGGCGGTATCCTCACACTGATGTTATGGTGGGGATGGTATGGAAATTAAACCACTGCGTACAAACAATATATCACTTCCAAGGTACAACTTTTCCATCTGATATGCTTAGAAAATTCACCAAATTGGTCTCAAGGGAATGTGACTTCTCAAGAGACCACAATATCCTCCATAAAACCTTGTCTTAGTTCAGAAGAGAATGTGCCTTGCTAACTCTAGAAGTCAGAAATCTTTGCCAAGCAGAAAGTGTCATATTCATTCTTGGACTGAGTGTACAATGTGTCGTTATGATATGATTACTTCGATTCTTTCCTTGCAACTTGGTGGGAAGCTTAATTCTGTGCCTTACAAATTGTGCTTTACACCTTAGTGTGTATGCCGTTAATATCAGCTTCTTCAAAACAAAGCCTTGTTAAAGAAACAAAAGTTCCTGAACTGAAATATACTATATTTTTAAGCTCTGTCTCTAACATCCGTTAAGAAATATCTTAGTCCATGCTTTGTCCTCTGCTTAAGACTGCTGAAATGTATACTCCTTTATTGTTATGCCATAAAGAAGGAAAATAAATTTTATGATCATCTTTCTAGATATCCAAAGTTCCATAGAAACATTGAGGGAAAACTTCAATCTAAAGAATTTCCTTGGAGAATTAGGAAGATGTATCTTCTCCTCACTTTTGACAATGTTGTCACATAAAATCCTATGACCTCTTCAGGTGATGGGCGTGGGATTGTGAATAAAAAAAGTGTCATTACATATTATCTCATTGCAGAGGTATGATATTTTTTATGTTATTTCCCAGAACTATTATGGAAATAACAAAAAAAATATCACATTTTGGAAGGATATAATACTCACCATGAAGCTGATGTTTTTTTAAAAATAAAAATAAAATGATATATCAACGATGTTTCTCATAAGAGAAACTGTGTAGAATGTGTGAAGGTATTTCAAACTTTCCTGGAAATATGAACAAGAACTGACATTTTATCATCTGTGGTAGACATGCAAAACAGTTATGTACTGAAAAGATTGTCTGGATTCTTCCTAGGAATGGACCTCAATTGAAAACCATCAGTGAAATTTATGTGCAAAGAAATACATCACTAAATAGCAATAGCAATAGAACTTCGATTGTTATTCCACTTCATAGTGCTGTACAGCCCTCTCTAAGCTGTTTACCTAGTCAGCATATTAACCCCCAACAATCTGGGTGCTCATTTACCAACCTTGCAAGGATGGAAGACTGAGTTAACCTTGAACTGTTTGGAAGTTTTTAAGAGGAGATTGGACAGCCATTTGACTGAAATAATATAGGGTTTCCTACCTAAGCAGGGGGTTGGACTAGAAGACCTCCAAGGTCCCTTCCAATTCTATTCTATTCTATTCTATTCTATTCTATTCTATTCTATTCTATTCTATTCTATTCTATTCTATTCTATTCTATTCTATTCTATTCTATTCTATTCTATTCTATTCTATTCTATTCCATTCCATTCTGGTGCAAATTGGCTGAATCCCCCCACTGCTCAGGATTCACCTTCAGAAGATAAGGGATGCACTGGGTGAGGAAGTTCCAAGGAAAAGGACTGGAATGGTTTGTGAGGATATTTACTGATTCCCATGGTATTTTCTACTCACCATCTCCAGGGACAATGCCAAAAGCCAGCTATATCTGCCAATCAACAGCCTCAAACCAGAGGATACGGCTGTCTATTACTGTACAAGAAACCCATTGGAACAATTGTCACAGAGAGAGGAAAGGAATCTGCAACTTGATTCAGACCCTGTTCATGAATTAGTCAATGAGGAATGAAATAATAATAGCAATAATAATAGCAATACCAATATTAATCAGAATTCACCCAATTATACTCTCCGTCATACATGCCCCTTTCTTTCCAGGGGTATAGTCTGAGGTCTACTTGGTGGGGTCTGAAGGGCCTATGAGGAGGCCAAGGTTGCCTCTCAATTAGCTTCCCCATCTTTTATATGAAATTGCTGAGAGAGGCACCTGACAAAGCACTGCAATAAATGGCATTAATCAAGGTTCTTATATTATTTAATACATGGATAAATGGAAGGGACGTTTCACCATCTCTGAAAACAAATTGTATTAGCAAATGAGCAAGTTGAAACCAGAACATAAATTTATAGCTTAGTGTTATTTGAAAACAACAGGTTTAAAGTTTACCCAAAGAAATCTATAAGGAAGTGCCCTGGGGGGCTCTTTTATCCCAAGCAATATGTAAACTGAGGGACAATTTCCTCTTTAAAGGTCATGGTTTCCCCTTTAAGGCAACACCCACCAAGACAAAGTTTGTGCATCAACCAGAATCCTTTCCTATCAATTACAATGCATTAATTTGTGGGAGCAAAAATGATCCTGTGGCTAAACTTGGTGTCCTTACTAGCAGTTTTCAGAGGTATTTCTTTCCTCTGTATTCCGCTTTTTCCATTTTAGTTCTTGTGTAAAGAGAGAGCTCCCTGATACTCCTTTCATTTTAGGTGTCCGATCTGAGGTCCAGTTGGTGGAGTCTGGAGGGGATGTGAGAAGGCTGGGAGGGTCCCTCCGTCTCATCTGCCAAGCCTCTGGATTCACCTTCAGCAGTCATGGAATGCATTGGGTGACACTGTCTCCAGGGAAAGGGCTGGAATGGGTGGCCTATATAAGTACAGCCTCATCTTCCATTTACTACTCAGACAAAGTGAAGGGATGCTTCACCATCTCCAGGGATGATGCCAAAAGCCAGCTGTATCTGCAAATGAAAAGGCTCAAAGCTGAAGACACGGCAGTCTATTACTGTGTGAGAGACACAGTGAGAGGAAGTGAATCTGGAGCTTGGCAAAAAACTGCCATTCAGCAGAGCAGCCCTGCCAGTCCATTCAGCCCCAGAAGGCTGCCTTTTTCATTGAAGGGAGCCTGAAGTAGCTGCCTAATAGTCAGGAGGAAGATCGAGCTGATTTTGGTATTTGCAGTGTAGCAGCGATTTTCCAGTTCAAAGGGGAAAAAACCAGGAAACCTCACCAAAGAAAAGTTTTTAAACAAAGAAGTAGGAGATTTCTCTCAGGCACATTTCTTTCCAGGGGTCTGGTCTGAGGACCACTTGGTGGGGTCTGACTGGCCTGTGAGAAGGCTTAGGTTGTCCCTCCATCTCTCCTGCCCTGCCCTTCGATTAACTTCCACATCCATTACATGAGAGAAACTTAGAAAAGGGCTGCAAGAGATGGTATAAATCACGGCCCCCATATCATTTACGACATGGATAAAGGAAAGGGATGTTTTACCATCTCCAAAAACAATTCTGTTAACAAATGGGGGAAAAAACTTGAAATCAGAGGACACGGCTTATTATTTAACATTTTTTTTAAAAATCCCATTTATATCCCGCCCTTCTCCTAAAAGACAGTGCCCCGAGGGGCTCTTTTATACCTGGCAATATGTAAATTGAAGAACAATTTGCTCTTTAAAGCTCATGGTTCCCCTTTTCAGGCAACACCCACCAAGATAAAGTTTGTGCATTTCATTTTCCAGAATCCTTTCTTATCAATTAATTTCCATTCATCACAGGGAGCAACCATGTTCCTGTGGCTAAATTTGGTGTCCTTTCTAGCAGTGCTCAGAGATCATTCTTTCCTAACTATTCAGTTGCTTTTCCTGATAATTCTTGTATACAAGAGAGCTCACTGAAACTCCTTTCATTTTAGGTGTCCGGTCTGAGGTCCAGTTAGTGGAGTCCGGAGGGGACGTGAGAAGACCGGGAGGGTCCCTCCATCTCTCCTGCCAAGCCTCTGGATTCACCTTCAGCAGCTATGCAATGGTCTGGGTGAGACAGGCTCCAGGGAAAGGCCTGGAATGGGTGGCCTATGTATGTACAGGCTCATCTCCCATTTACTACTCAGACAAAGTGAAGGGCCGCTTCACCATCTCCAGGGACGATGCCAAAAGCCAAACGTATCTGCAAATGAACAGCCTCAAAGCTGAAGATACAGCAGTCTATTACTGTGCGAGATGCACAGTGAGAGGAAGTGAATCTGAAGCAAAGCAAAAGCTGCCCGTTTCACATCGCAGCTCTGAGAATTTCTTTGAAATTCTTAGAATTCTTAGAATTCTAACAATGTGTGTGTGCCTCCCTTGGCCATCTTACCCACTAGGGGGTGCTATCCTCACACAGATGTTATGGCGGGGGAGGGTATGGAAACTAAACCACTGCATACAAACAACATATTTATTTATTTATTTATTTATTTTGACTTATATACCGCTCTATTCCCATAGGACTCAGGGTGGTTTACAGGGCAATTAAAACCATACAATACAAAAGTTAAAATAAATTTAAAACAATTAATTAAATTTAAAGCCCAAAAGTTAAAACTTTAAAACCCAATTAAAAACCCCTCAGTCTAGGCCAGACAGCTCAAAGAGCCAAGTTTTTAGGTCCCGGCGAAATGAACGGAGGTCAGAGGCAGTCTTAAGTTCCATAGGAAGTTGGTTCCAAAGGGCAGGCGCACCCACAGAGAAGGCCCTCCCTCTGGGAGTCACCCGCCGGCAATCCTTCACGGGTGGTACCCTAAGAAGGCCCTCCCTTCCAAGACAGAACTTTTCCATCTGATATGCTTAGAAAATTCACCAAATTGGTCTCAAGGGAATGTCACTTCTCAAGAGACCACAATTTCCTCTGCAAAGCCATGTCTGAGTTAGTTCAGAACAGAATGTGCTGTGCTAACTCTAGAAGTCAGAAATCTTTGCCAAGCAGAAAATGTCATATTCATTCTTGGACTGAGTGTACAATGTGATGTTATAATATGATTACTTCGATTCTTTCCTTGCAACTTGCTGGGAAGCTGAATTCTGTGCCTTACAAATTCTGCTTTACACCTTAGTGTGTATGCAGTTAATACCAGCTTCTTCAAAACAAAACCTTGTTAAAGAAACAAAGGTTCCTGAACTGAAATATACTATATTTTTTAAGCTCTGTCTCTAACATCTGTGTTAAAAAATATCTTAGTCCATGCTTTGTCTGCTGCTTAAGACTCCTTTCCTGAGACTCAATCCCAAAGATTTTCCTTTATCTAAAGAAAGCTTGTTTTATATGTATGTACAAATGTAAAAAGAAAAGGTTTAGACTTGACTGTTCTTAACCTTTCACATCATTAAAAAAAATCATCTTTATATGACACCTCAAATTATTTGAGATTTTGAGGCAACTTTGACATTGGGACAAGTGTATATAGCAATAGCACTTAGACTTATATATCACTTCATAGTGCTTTACTCTCTAAGTCAGGGGTGTCAAACTGCCAGCCCGCGGGCCGGATGCGTCACAACAAAACCGCACCCAGCCCATTGCCGGTAATGGGGAAAAAGATCCGATACATTGCGCGACATCACGTGACGTCGTGAGTTTGACATGCCTGCTCTAAGTGGTTTACAGAGTCAGCATATCTAATCAATTCTAGTTTATTGAAGAAGCCATCAGTAAGGAAACATTGTCCTGGGAGTTTTATATAACCTCAAAATAGTTTCAAAGAAAGTGAATGAGAGAGTGGAGACAGCGTCCTTTTTATCAAAAGGCAATTAAAATAAGGGACAAATTTCTCTTCTCACCTCTCCTCTCCTCTCCTTTACCTTCCCTCCCCACCCCCTCTCATCCTCTCCCCTCCCCTCCCTTCTCCTCTCCTCCCCTCCCCTCCCACCTCCCCTTCCCTTCTGCCCCATATCTTGATTACTCAGTGATGGTGAACTGTAGGACTCTTTTGTTCTAGGTATAGTTATAATTTTTTGGAAGAAAATGTAAAATAATTAATATGGTTTGAATCAGTTTCAGTTTGCCTGTTTACAAAGTGATCAGCGTTCTGTTACTCCTGTTACAAAATCTTTCCTAAACTCAGAAGTGCTGTTCTGTTCTTGTTCTGTATCTGAAATATTTTCAAGGCTTTGGCTTATTTGCTCTAATGTAAAGAATGCCTTCATTTTCTTAAGAGTGGAAAGTTACTTAAAAGATCACCATTGTAGGGAGTTGGTTTTCCTTTTAAGGCTTCACCCACCAACACAAAATTTGTGCGTGTTCCTGAATCCTCTCCTGTCAGTTCCACTCCATTCATTAGTAAAAAGGTAAAGGTTCCCCCGCACATGTGTGCTAGTCGTTTCCAACTCATCTCCGTTTCAAAGCCGAAGAGCCAGTGCTTGTCTGAGGACGTCTCTGTGGTCATGTGGCCGGCATGACTAGACGCCAAAGGCGCACAGAACACTGTTTCCTTCCCACCGCAGTGGTCCCTATTTTTCTACTTGCATTTTTACGTGCTTTTGAACTGCTAGGTTGGCAGAAGCTGGGACGAGTAACAGGCGCTCACTAGAGGGAGGTGCAAAAATGATCTGCCGGCTAAACTTGGTGTTCTTACTTCCATCCCTTGGAGGTAATTGTTTCCCTCTACATAAAGTTTCCTTCCATCTGTTGTTCTTCTGTACAGGAGATCTCATTGAAACACTTTTCTTTTTAGGTGTTAAATCTCAAGTCCAGTTGGTGGAGTCTGGAGGGGATGTGAGAAGACCTGTAGGGTCCCTCCGTCTCTCCTGCCAAGCCTCTGGATTCATCTTCAGCAGCTATAACATTAGCTGGATGAGACAGGCTGCAGGGAAAGGAATGGGTGGCCCATATCACTAATGGCTCATCTCCTTCCACTTAATAAAGGGATGCTTCACCATCTCCAGGGACAATGCCAAAATCCAGCTATATGTGCAAATGACCAATCTGAAACCGGAGGACACAGCGGTCTATTACTGTGCAAGACTCAGTGATGGGAAGTGAATCTTAATCCAGTCAAGAACTTCCTCTATCTGAGAGCAGCTCTCAAATTAAGAAAACAACAACACTCATATAGATGTAAGCACATACCTTTTTTACATCATTTTTTTTTCAAAGATGCCTTCCCCTTTTGCTTGGGATGTAGCTATTAAATAATTCTTGGTAGGTGGTTACTGACTTTTATTTTGAGATTGGAAGTAAAACACAGATAATTCCTTCCTTTGCTTCCCCTGTTTTATATCATTTTACCATTTATTGAACTATTTAAAAAAATTAAGATTTGTTTATCACCCCAAGACATAAGTACAATACACCATTATAGAAATGAGCAACTCTCCTTGAAATCCTTCATGTGTTCTCAACTTCTCTTCCTCTGCTGGGACATAAGAATCTCCTGGGGAATAAGATGATGCCCTTTTCCTCATCTCTTACACCAGGGTGTAGCAATATCACACTCAATAATATTGACCGTGTTGGAAGAATGGGCTGTGCACAAATGTGGTTTCATCTTGAAGGTTGATTATATCTTCTGTTATTTGCTTAAAGTTTCCCTCAACAGATGTCAAATATATTTAACTTTTCAAGAGATTAAAATCCTCACTGGGAAATGTTTCTCGGTTTAGAACAGATTATATATAGAGCAGTGGTTCGCAAACATTTTTTCCCCCATGGACCCCCTTTAGATAATTTTTTGGCCATGGATCATGACCAAGGACCACAAAGACTTAAGATTTAATCCATAACATTTCTTCAAGCCTTCATGGACCCCCTGTGACAACATAGCACCCCACCTAGAGGTCCATGGACCACAGGTTAAGAACTACTGACATAGAACAAAGATTATGTTTTGGACAATATAAAAAGAGCTATTTATCATGCTCTTTTTTTTCTCAGACAGTCTATTTGTTCATAATGTGACTAGAGTTTGACTTTTTGAGTTGTTTGAACCTACCTATTAAGTTTCACAGTTCCTATATTTACCACCTGGATAAATGGAAGGGATGCTTCACCTTCTTCAAAAAATCAATTCTATTATGAGCAAAGGAACAACTTTAAAACAGAGGACACAGATTACAGTATTATTTGACATTATTTGAAAATCATATGTGTAAAGTCTGTGTAAAGAAACCTGTAAGTGGTTGCCCCAAGGGGCTCTTTTATCCCAAGCAATATGTAAATTGAGGCACAATTTCCTCTTTAAAGCTCACGGTTTCCCTTTTCAGGCAATACCCACCAACACAAAGTTTGTGCATTTTGCAGAATCCTTTCCTATCAATTCCCTCCATTCATTTGGGGGGAGCAAAAATGTTCCTCTGGTTAAATTTGGTGTCCTTTCTAGCAGTCCTCAGAGGTCATTCTTCCCTAACTATTCAGATTCTTTTTCTTTTAATTCTTCTGTTCAGGATAGCTCACTGAATCTGCTTTCGTTTTAGGTGTCCGATCTGAGGCCCAGTTGGTGGAGTCTGGAGGGGATGTGAGAAGACCTGGGCAGTCCCTCCGTCTCTCTTGCCAAGGTTCTGGTTACCGCTTTGGTGACTATAACATGGACTGGGTGAGACAGATTCCTGGCAAAGGACTGGAATGGGTGGCATACATAAATTACCTTTCCAATACTATTTATTACTCAGACAAAGTGAAGGGGCGCTTCACCATCTCCAGGGACAATGCCAAAAGCAAGCTGTATCTGCAAATGAACAGTCTCAAACCTGAAGACATGACTGTCTATTACTGTACGAGAAACACAGTGAAAGGAAGCTTAGCAAAAACCAGCCATTCATTAGAGTAGCTCTGCAAGTCCGTTCACACTCAGAAGGCTGCATTTTTCTATAAGACTAACTTGAGAAAGTGGCCAGATTTCCAGGAGGAAGAAAAAGATAATCTTGGAATCAGGAGCTGTTTTCCAACTAGAGGGGAGGAAATCAGAAAAAAATCAGAGCAAAGTAAATAAACTAAGTAATTAAACAACAACAACAACAAAATTTTAATCCCATTTATATCCCGCCCTTCTCCGAAAAAATCATGGGACCTATTTCAGTTTTCTGTGCTTCAGATTCTTCCCCTATTAGGGTACCTTTATCTCATTGGAGAATTAAGCCCTCCATCTCACTTTTACTGGTTTTACACTAAGGGCCACTGGTGGTCTGCACAATCCCACTGAATGCAGATCCAGTAGAAACAGTGTTTTCAGATGTAAGGACAGTTCTGAGACTGATCCATTCCACCATTGCTGAATGAAAAGGAACTGAAATTACAGCTTCCTGTACAAAACAACACAAAGTTCACACCAGTCTTTCCTACTTTATGCTGTGAATGGACTTGAAGATACCGTATGATTCCTTCCCCCCTTCTCAGTTCCACAGAAGGATAAGTTAACAGTAACATGGTTTCACCCAGAAACTACAGTTTGAAAATTGTTCATCTCCTAGTACCATGTTGTTATTCTAATAAAATTCTAGTTTATTGAAGAAACCATGGATAAGAAAATATTGTCCTGACTCTTATGGGAATTTTATATAATGTCAAAATAGTTTGAAAGAAAGAGGACTAGGACAGTGTCCTTTTTATCAAAAGACAATTAAAATAAGGGACAAATCTCTCCTCTCCTCTCCTCTCCTTTCCTCTCCTCTCCTCTCCTCTCCTCTCCTCTCCTCTCCTCTCCTCTCCTCTCCTCTCCTCTCCTCTCCTCTCCTCTCCTCTCCTCTCCTGTCTTCTTTCCTCTCCCTCCTCTCCTGCATTCCCTCCTCTTCCCTTCTGCCACATATCCCAACTACTCAGTGATGATTGATAACTGTCTAGTGAGAACTTTAAGACTTTTTTTTCTAGGTCCAGTTAAGAGAGGGGTTTTTTTTGGAAGAAAACGTAGAAAATAATGAATATTGTTAGGCATATGGTGTTAGCCTACAATGTTGGGTTGAAAATATATTAACCATGATGTTATGACTTTAAGAAGTTAATTGGCCAATGGGTGTGTAAGTGTTCTCATGGCCATAAGAGGAAGCTAGTAACGTAGCTTCTCTCTCTCTCTCTGAATTCACTGCTCTGTACTATTACTGTTTTTGCTCTGTTACTGTGAACTGTGTATTGACCTCTGGACCGGTAAGAAGACTTTGTATTTTGGATTACTTCTTGGACTGTTACTATTGTGAATTACCTGGACTGTTTGTTTTTGACTGTGCATTTTTGTTTTTATACCACCTCAAAAGTAAACTACTTTTTGCTTTTACAACTCAGTGTACTCTTGTGTGACTTTTACTACTCTCAGTACCCTTCCTTGTCTGTGCAACTCCTTGGTAGCACAAGGAGACCTCTGCACAACAAATTCCTTAACAAATATAGTTCGAATATTGCAGTTTCCAGTATTCCAGTGTTTACAAAGTGATCCAGGTTCAGGGGGAAAAAAACAACAACAACGCTTGAATGAAATGAAGCTCCTTAGAAACACACCATAAGGCAGAAATGAAACTTTATGATCATCTTTTTAAACGTCCAAACTGCCATACAAACATTGAGGAAACATCTGGACTTAAAGAATCTCCTTGGAGAATTAGGAAGATGCCTCCCCTCCTCACTTTTGACACTGGGGGGCAATGTTGTTACATGAAACCCCAAGGCCTCTGCACCCAGTGTGGGGCAGGGTAGGGAATAGAACAAGTGTCATCAGATATTCTCTCATTCTGGAGGCAGGACAATTTTTAAATGTTATTTCTGTAATAAGTCACTGAAAACATCTTATGAAAATTTCACATCTCCAAAAGGTATAATTCTCACCATGAAACTTATTTTGTTTTGTCTATAAAATACTTTTTTATAAAATGATGTACTACTTTATGTTTGAAGGTACCTCATTTTTCTCCTTGAAATACAAACAATAGGTATATCATGCATATACATGATGTATACATATACATATACATATACATACACACACACACACACACATATACATATGAGATCTAAAACAAGATAGATATTGTGGGCCTAATTGGCAGAAGAAATCTCAGGACCATATTGGTTGGAAACATGTGGAATAGGCCTTCAACCTGCAGTGGATAGACAATGGCTAAAATAATGATGATGATACATACATATATATACACATACACACACATACACACATCTATCATCATCATCATAATCATTTTACATAACATATTTACAATGGTATAAGGTCTCCTATTTGAAGAGTTGGACTAGAAGACTCCAAGGTCCCTTCCAACTCTGTTATTCTGTTAAAAAAGGTAAAGGTAAATGTTCCCCCACACATGCGTCCTAGTCGTTTCCAACTCTAGGGGCCAGTGCTCATCTCCGTTTGAAAGCCGAAGAGCCAGCGCTTGTCCGAGGACGTCTCCGTGGTCATGTGGCCGGCATGACTAGACGCCAAAGGCGCATGGAACACTGTTACCTTCCCACCAGAGTGGTCCCTATTTTTCTACTTGCATTTTTATGTGCTTTCGAACTGCTAGGTTGGCAGAAGCTGGGACGAGTAACAGGCACTTACTGTTATGCGGCACTAGGGATTTGACCCGCCAAACTGCCGACCTTCTGATCGACAAGCTCAGTGTCCTAACCCACTGAGCCACCGCGTCCTGTTACTCCTGTTATAAAATCTTTCCTAAACTCAGAAGTGCTGTTCTGTTCATGTTCTATATCTAAAGTGCCTTTCTCAAAAATTCTTAGTGCATGTTCACCGTTTCTATCCTTGAAGCACTTCTGAGAAGTGATGAACATTTTCAAGGCTTTGGTTTAATTGCTCTAATAAAAGGATGCCTTTAGTTTTATTAAGACTGGGTAATTATCACCCTTGTAGGGAGTGTGCAATGAAAACTATGACATAAATGTGCTGAGGAGCTCTTTTATCTCAACCTATATGTAAATCAAGGCAAAATTTCCCCTTTGAAGGAGTCTGTTGGTTTTTCTTTTAAGGGTACACCCACCAACAGAAAAATTGTGCATGTGCCTGAATCCTGTCCTGTCAGTTCTTCTCCATTCATCAGAGGAAGCAAAAATGATCCTGTGGCCAAACTTGGTGTTCTTACTTGCATCTCTCGGAGGTAATTCTTTCCCTCTACATAAAGTTTCCTTTCATCTGCTGTTCTTCTGTACAAGAAATCTCATGGAAACACTTTTCTTTTTAGGAGTCCAGTCTCAAGTCCAGTTGGTGGAGTCTGGAGGAGATGTGAGAAGACCTGGAGGGTCCCTCCGTCTCTCCTGCCAAGCCTCTGGATTCACCTTCAGCAGCTATTGGATGCACTGGGTGAGACAGGCTCCAGAGAAAGGACTTGAATGGGTGGCCGCCATAAGTAATGGCTCACCGCCTTCCCCTTACTACTCAGACAAAGTGAAGGGACGCTTCACCATCTCCAGGGACAATGCCAAAAGCCAGCTGTATCTGCAAATGAACAGCCTCAAAACAGAGGACACGGCTGTCTATTACTGTGCAAGAGACACACTGAGAGGAAGTGAATCTGAAGCTACACAAGAACTTTATCTCTCAGCAACTCTCAAACAAAGAAAAAGCACTCATACATACTTAGGCACATACTTTGTTAAAATTATATATATATATATATATATATATATATATATATATATATATATATATATATATATATATATATATATATATATATATATATATATATATATATATATATATATATATATTACACACACACATACACACACACACACACACACACACACACACACATATATTTACCCCAAAGACACCTTTTCCTTCTGTTGGGAATATAAAAAATAAATAATTCTCGGTGGGTAGTTATCTATTTTTATTTTGAGACTGGAAATGAAACAGGGATAATTCCTTCCTTTAATTCCTCTCTTTTGAATCATCTTATGATTTATTTAACTGTTAAGAAAATTAATTTAGGATTTGTTCATCACCACAAGACATGACTATAATATACCTTTATAGAAATGAGCTATTTTCCTTAAAAATCCTTCATGTGTTCTCAACTTCTCTTCCCCTGATGGAACATAAGAATCTCCTGGGAAATGTCTTCCTGATCACTTATACCAGGATGTAGCATAGTCATCTCAATATTATTGGCCATGTTGGAAGAGATGGGCTGTGCACAAATGTGGTCTCATTTTGAAGGTTGATTATATCTTCTGTTATTGGCTTAATAGTGCTCTCAATGGATGTCAAACAATTTTAACTTCTGAAGAGATTAAAATCCACACTGGGAGGTGTTTCTGAGTTTACAATAGATTACATAGAACATTGGTTCACAATCATTTTTTCCCCATAGACCCCCTTTAAATACTTTTTTATGGTTATGGACCAGGGTCACAACCACAATGTCTTAACTCAAGATTTAAATTATAACATTTGTTCAAGCTATTGCATACCCCCTGTGATTACACTATAACCCCCCCCCTCAGGGGTCCACAGACCACAGGTTGATTACAACTGACATAGAGGAAAGAAAATCTTTTGCAAAATACAAGAAGAGTTATTTATCATTCTCTTTGAACTTGGAGAGTCTATTTGGTGACAAAAAGATGGAGTTGGAGTTTGACTTTGTGAGTTTTGTGGAACCAGCTATTCTAGCTTATCAATCATTCCTTGAGGCTTAGTGACCATTTAATGTAATGGCTGCTCCCAATAAAAAAAGAAATAAAGCAACAAAGGTTAAGGAAGAAATCATATAGTCAACTCAGATTTGCTAGCTCTTTTATACTCTGTCTCTAATGGGTTTCCTTAAACAAGACCCTTTGCAAGTTTACTCTTTCTTTCCTTGAGTTGTTTTTCAGACATGCTAATTTTTTTCAAGTCTTTGTTTTATACACTGTAAAGTAAACCTGTCCCATTAACTCAGCGAGAGAAAAAAAATCATATATCTAAGATGTGTGCCAATAAATCTATAAGTGAATGCAATAAGGGGTTCTTTTATCCCAAGTAATATGTAAACTGAGGCACAATTTCCTCTTGAAAGCTCATGGTTTCTCTTTTCAGGCTATACCCACCAACACAAAGTTTGCAGACTTTCCCAAAAGCTTCACCGTCTCCAAGAACGGTGCCAAAAGCCAACTGTATCTGCAGATGAACAGCCTCAAAGCTGAAGACATGGCCACCTATTACTGTGTGAAGTGCATACTGGGAGGAAGTGAATCTGCGGCAAAGCAAAAACTGTTGCTTTCATAAAACAGCTGTGTAAATTTCTTTTTCCATTAGAAATGTAGCTTCATTCATCGGTATTCTTCTTTTATTTTTTATTTTTTTATTAGTTTTTTTTGTTGTTGTTGTCTTCCTGCGGCAGCAGGAGGTTCAAGGCCAGTCTGCCTGGAACTTCCCCACTGACACATTGAGAAATACAAATGAAGTTTTTGTTCCAATTCCTTTCCATTTTAGTAGCCTTCAAAGATAATGGTCCTTTCATTCAGCATCGGAAGCTAAGAGGCTTTACTATGCTTGAGGTTAATGGACTGGAGCAAGCTGGAGAGTTACATATCCATATATACATATCCCTATATACACTTGGCTGCAGATGGGGACTGCAGCCAAGAAATTAAAAGATGCTTGCTCCTGGGGAGGAAAGCCATGGCAAACCTAGACAGCTCACTAAAAAGCAGAGCCATCACTCTGCCAACAAAAGTGTGTATAGTCAAGGCTATGGTCTTCCCAGTTGCAATATATGGCTGTGAAAGTTGGACCATAAAAAAGGCTGAGCACCAAAGAATTGAGACCTTTGAACTCTGGTGCTGGAGAAGACTCCTGTGAGTCACTTGGACTGCAAGGCCATCAAACTGGTCAGTCTTAGAGGAGATCAACCCTGACTGCTCTTTAGAAGCCAGATCCTGAAGTTGAAACTCAAATACTTTGGCCACCTTATGAGAAGGAAGGACTCACTGGAGAAGAGCCTAATGCTGAAAAAGGTTGAGGGCAAGAAAAGAAGGGGACGACAGAGAATGAGGTGGCTGGATGGAGTCACTGAAGCAGTAGGCATGAGCCTAAATGGACTCCAGAAGATGGTAGAGGACAGGAAGGCCTGGAGGAACGTTGTCCATGGGGTTGCAATGGGTCGGACACAACTTTGCAACTAACAACAACAAGAACAACAACATCCATATTTCCTTTTTAAATGTCCAAATAGTGGAATCTGGATAGTGGAATCTGGAGCTGATGTGAGAAGGTCTAGGGCATCCCCCCCCCCCATCTTTTCAGGCTTCAGCTTCAGCAGCTACTGTATGACATGCAAGGGATCAAACAGACTTTAAGGAAAGCACTGGAATGCCTTGCACGGAGAGACGATGCTGGAGATGGGAGCACACACTCTTAGGCCAATTCAGTGGAAGGACCTTTCACTGTTTCCTGGTGAGATGCCTCCAGCAAGCATTGTCTCCAGATGAACAGCTTGAAATCAGAGGACGGTGCTGTATATTAGAGTCACCATAAGAGGAAGCTCTACTGAAGCCTGACAATGGAATATAGAACCATAAGGCTGGAATGGACCTTGGAGGTCTTCTAGTTCAACCTCTGCTCAGTGCAGGAGTCTTATACCATCACAGTCAAATGGCTGAATTATTATGGTACACCTCACAAGCTTCTAAAGTAGTATCTCTGATTCCTACTTTGAAACTCAGAAGTGTATCTGTAATTCAACTGTGGATTTCAAATTGTGCCTTACACCTTGGTCTGCATAGTAATTTTGGGTTTCTTCAAAAGAACCTGATCAAGAGAACAACCATGAAACAAATACCCTTAACTCAGATGTGCCACCCACATCCTGTTTGGTCATTAACATGGCTAATTAAGGAATTTTCATCCCGTGATTTCATTCTGTCACCCTAAAATCCGTTGTTGACCTGCGGAGATCCTGCCAAATCTTGCTTTCCTTACTCCAGTGTAAATCTGACCTTCACCTTATGCAGCCAACAGTAAAATACACGATGGTCTTGACTGTGCCTCAGACTGGAACCCCATTTGAAAAGCATGTGTGAAATCCGTGTACAAAGAAATATATAATTAAACACAGTGAGGAGGTGCATTTATATGCAGCGATATGTAAATAGAGGCTCAGTTTTCCCTTTAAAAGGAGGCAGTTGGTTTTCCTTCCTTGGTTACACCCACCAGCACAAGGTTTGTGCACTTCTCCAAGTCCTTTGCCATCAATTCCCCTCCAGTCTTTAGAGACAGCAAAAATGATCCTGTGGCTAAAGTGGTTACCCTTACTAGCAGTTCTCAGAGGTACTGCCATTGTTTCGTCCCAATTCAGCTCCTTTTCCATTTTAATTCTTGTATGCAAGAGACCTCACCGAAACCCTTTTCATTTTAGATATCCAGGCCCAGTTGGTGGAGTCTGGAGGGGATGTTAGAAGACCCGGAGGATCCCTCCATCTCTCCTGCCAAGCCTCTGGATTCACCTTCAGTAACTCCTGGATGTACTGGATGAGACGTGCTCCAGGGAAAGGCATGGAATGGGTTTCTCATATAAATCCAATTTCATCAAGCATTTTCTACTCAGACAAAGTGAAGGGACGCTTCACCATCTCCAGAGACAATGCCAAAAGCCAGCTGTATCTCCAAATGAACAGCCTGAAATCAGAAGACACAGCAATCTATTATTGTATGGCAGACACAGTGAGAGGAAGCGAATCTGACACCAGGCAAAAACCTTCTCTTCCTCTGAGCAACTTTCCAAATTGATTTAGTTACAGAAGTTTGGATTTGTATATCATCTCTGAAAAACAACAGATAAACTTCCACCGTAGCTTATTCCAGAATTGATCTTGGAATAAGCAGTAGGGAACCTGTTCAGCTGTGTGTCAGGGAATGTGTTGAAAGTTTCATGACAGTATAAACGATGTATTTTTGGTAGTTAATATCCAAAAAACTGTCATTCAGAAACAAAGGTTTTCTCAAATGTTTGTTGAAAATGCAACTATAAATAAGATACTTTTCATCTCTGGTGAACTTGGGATAAAGCAAAGAAATATTGGGGCCAGATTTCAATTATTTAGAATGCTTCCTTCACTTATTATTTTCCAATTCAATCCCCCTTCTTTCTCTTAATATTTATTTTATTTTACTATTTTCTATTTTATTTTATTTTATTTTATTTTACTATTTTATTTTATTTTATTTTATTTTATTTTATTTTATTTTATTTTATTTTATTTTATTTTATTTTATTTTATTATTTTATTTTATTTTATTTTATTTTATTTTATTTTATTATTTTATTTTATTTTATTTTATTTTATTTTTTTATTTTTTTTATTTTATTATTTTATTTTATTTTATTTTATTATTTTTTTATTTTATTTTATTTTATTTTATTTTATTTTATTATTTTATTTTATTATTTTATTTTATTTTATTTTATTATTTTATTTTATTTTATTTTATTTTATTTATTTTATTTTATTTTATTTTATTTTATTTTATTTTATTTTATTTTATTTTATTATTTTATTTTATTTTATTTTATTTTATTTTATTTTATTTTATTATTTTATTTTATTTTATTTTATTTTATTTTATTTTATTTTATTATTTTATTTTATTTTATTTTTTATACCCGTCTAGCCCTCAAGAGCAGCACTAGGCAGCTTATACTGCAATAATATAATATTGACAATAATGACACTGTTTATTTCTTTTCTACAGGATATTCATTTTTCATTCATTCATTGCCAAGTTAAATTAATAAGGAACACCTCACAGGCTACTAATATAATATCCTTGATTCCTACTTCGAAACTCTGATGTGCATATGTAATTCAAGTGTGGGTTTCAACTTGTGCATTATAGCTTTGGTCTGCATTGTTGTTTTGGGTTTCTTCAAAAGAACATGGTCAAATCTTATTACAGCCAGACAAATCTTATTACATTCTTTGACCAAGTGACAAAATTAGTGGACCAGAGGAATGCTGTAGATATAATTTATTTGGACTTCAGTAAGGCATTTGATAAAGTAGATCACAACCTACTACTTGATAAGATAGAAAAATGTGGGTTAAATAGCATCACCACCAGATGGATTCGTAGCAGGCTGACAGGCCGTACTCAGCGTGTGGTCCTCAATGGAACTGCATCTACATGGAAGGAAGTGTGTAGTGGGGTGCCCCAGGGCTCTGTTCTGGGCCCAGTGCTCTTCAATATCTTCATTAACGACTTGGATGAGGGGATAGATGGGGAACTCATCAAATTTGCAGATGACACCAAGCTGGCAGGAATAGCCAATACTCCAGAAGATAGGCTTAAAATACATGAGGATCTGGACAGACTCGAACACTGGACGCTATCTAACAAAATGAAATTCAATGGTGAAAAAAGTAAGGTTCTACATTTAGGCAGGAAAAATCAAATGCACAGGTATAGTATAGGTGGTACCTTGCTCAATAGTAGTAACTGTGAGAGGGATCTCTGAGTCCTAGTAGACAATCACTTCAATATGAGCCAGAAGTATGCTGCAGCTGCCAAAAAAGCCAACACAGTGCTAGGCTGCATTAACAGAGGGATAGAATCAAGATCAAGTGAAGTACTAATACCACTTTACAATGCTTTGGTAAGGCCACACCTGGAATACTGCATCCAGTTTTGGTCACCACGATGTAAAAAAGGTGTCGAGACTCTAGAAAGGGTACAGAGAAGAGCAACAAATATGATTGGGGGACTGGAGGCTAAAACATATTGGGAACGGTTGCTGGAATTGGGTATGTGTAGTTTAATGAAAAGAAGGGTGAGGGGTGACATGATAGCAGTGTTCCAATATTTCAGGGGCTGCCACAAAGAAGAGGGAGTCAAGCTATTCTCCAAAGCACCTGAAATCAGGACAAGAAGCAATGGATGGAAACTAGTCAAGGAGAGAAGCAACCTAGAACTAAGGAGAAACTTCCTGATAGTTAGAACAATTAACCAGTGGAACAACCTGCCTCCAGAGGTGGTGAATGCTCCAACACTGGAGGTTTTTAAGAAGAGACTGGACAGCCATTTGCCTGAAATGGTATAGGGTTTCCTGCCTGAGCAGGGGGTTGGACTAGATGACCTCCAAGGTCCCTTCCAACTTCTTCTTCTTCTTCTTCTTCTTCTTCTTCTTCTTCTTCTTCTTCTTCTTCTTCTTCTTCTTCTTCTTCTTCTTCTTCTTCTTCTTCTTCTTCTTCTTCTTATTATTATTATTATTATTATTATTATTATTATTATTATTATTATTATTATTATTATTATTATTATTATTATTATTATTATTATTATTATTATTATTATTATTATTATTATTATTATTATGGAATAACTGTGAAATAAATACTCAACTCATATGTACCACTTTTTCATGTTGGGTCACTAACATGGCTAATTAAGGGATTTTCACCGCATGATTTCTTTTTCTCACCATAGATCCCTTTTATGTGTTTAAGAAGAGACTGGACAGCCATTTATCTGAAATGGTATAGGGTTTTCTGCCTGAACAGGTGGTTGGACTGGATGACCTCCAAGGTCCAACTTGATGATGATGATGATGATGATGATGATGATGAAATGAGTAGATTCTGTCAGACCTTGCTTTATGTACTCCAGTGCAAATCTGATGTTCACATTTATGTGCCCACAATAAAGCACCCAATGGTCTTGACTATTTCTCAAACTGGAACCTCATTGGAGAAGCATGTTTGAAATCCATGTGCAAAGAAATATATAGTTAAACACAATAAGGAGGTGCATTTATATGCAGCGAGATGTAAATAGAGGCACAATGTTCTCTTTAAAAGGAGGCAGTTGGTTTTCCTTTCTAGGCTACACCCACTAACACAAAGTTTGTGCACTTCTCCATCAACTGCCATTAATTCCTCTCCTGCCTCTAGAGAGAGCAAGAATGATCCTGTGGCTCAATGTGTTATCCTTACTAGCAGTCCTCAGAGGTAATTGTTTGCTCTATATTGTGTTTCTCTCCATTTAAATTCTTGTATGAAGGAGAGCTCACTGAAACTCCTTTCATTTTAGGGGTCCGATCTCAAGTCCAGTTGGTGGAGTCCGGAGGAGATGTGAGAAGACCTGGAGAGTCCCTCCGTCTCTCCTGCCAAGCTTCTGGCTTCACCTTCAGCAGCTATAGCATGGGCTGGGTGAGACAGGCTCCAGGGAAAGGACTGGAATGGGTGGCATACATCTATCATGATTCCAGTGGAAAGTTCTACTCAGACAAAGTGAAGGGACGCTTCACCGTCTCCAGGGACAATGCCAAAAGCCAGCTGTATCTGCAAATGAACAGCCTCAAAGCTGAAGACACGGCCGTCTATTACTGTACGAGAGACACAGTGAGAGGAAGTGAATCTGACACCAGGCAAAAACCTTCTCTTCCTTTGAGCTGCTTTCCAAATTGATTTAGTCACAAAAGGTTGAATTGGTATACCGTCATTGAAAAAGTGGCATATAAAAAGTGGCATATAAAACCAGAGAAGAGAAGAGAAGAGAAGAGAAGAGAAGAGAAGAGAAGAGAAGAGAAGAGAAGAGAAGAGAAGAGAAGAGAAGAGAAGGGAAGGGAAGGGAAGAGAAGGGAAGGGAAGGGAAGGGAAGAGAAGAGAAGGGAAGGGAAGGGAAGGGAAGGGAAGGGAAGGGAAGGGGAGGGGAGGGGAGGGGAGGGGAGGGGAGGGGAGGGGAGGGGAGGGGAGGGAAGGGAAGGGAAGAGAAGAGAAGAGAAGAGAAGAGAAGAGAAGAGAAGAGAAGAGAAGAGAAGAGAAGACATTATTATTATTATTATTATTATTATTATTATTATTATTATTATTATTATTATTATTATTATTATTATTATTATTATTATTATTTAAATGTATATGCCGCCCTTCTCCCTAAGGACTCAGGGCGGCTCACAACAATAAAAAAACAAAAAAAACATAGAATACAAAGATTAAAAAAGAATTAAACAATAAATAAGGAAATAAAGGACAATTTAAACCAATAAAAAACAAATTTAAAAACCATGATCAGTCCAGGCCCACTTGTTGGAACAACCATGTCTTCAGGTCACATCCTTTTACTTTTTTCATAGGACTGAAAATTATGTGAAAATCAACCATGTAATAAGCATGGAAGAAAACCTATGAGATCAATGCATTGAGGGGCTCCTTTATACAAAACAACATGTAAATCAAGGGACAATTTCCCCTTTAATTGAGCCAGTTGGCTTCCCTTTTTAGGCTATACCCACCAACACACACTTTGTGTACTTTCCTGAATCCTTTGCCATCCATTCATTTCGGGGAGCCATAATGTTCCTCAAACTAAACCTGGTATTCTTATTAGTAGTCGTCTCTAAAGAATTTTCTACCATTTCCTGTTTTACTGAAGATCTCATTGACCTGATCCTAGGTGGCAAATCTAAAGGTCACTTGGTAGAGTCCGGAGGGGATTTGAGAAGACCTAGTGAGTCCCTCCGTCTCTCCTGCCAAGCCTCTGGATTCACCTTCAGTAACTCCTGGATGCACTGGGTGAGACAGCGTCCAAGGACAGGCTTGGAATGGATTTCAAATATACATCCAAGTTCATCTACCATTTACTATGCTGAGAAAGTGAAGGGGCGCTTCACCATCTCCAGGGACAATGCCAAAAGCCAGCTGTATCTGCAAATGAACAGCCTCACAGCTGAAGACACGGCAGTCTATCACTGCGTGGGAGAAACACTGTGAGAGGAAGTGAATCTAAAGCCAAACAAGAACCTTCTTTGCTTCAGAGCAGCTCTACAGCTTGATTCCACTTCAAGTTCTGGTTTAGTCAATGAGGATTGATCACCATCTAGTAACTTTCTATGGAGATTCTCACTCATCCTGGTCATGGTTGTCCCAAAGGCGCTTTTTCAGGAGGCAACTGGACGTCCTTGATTTTCTTTGAAGACGTTTCGCTTCTCATCCAAGAAGCTTCTTCAGCTCTGACTGGATGATGGAAAATGGAAAGATTTATATTCCTTGAAGACAGCTGGTCATTTTGCCTTCTTTTAGAGAGTGAGGCAGTATGAACGAATTTCCAGAAAACATTGCAGACTACAGGAACCATTTGCGCTTCAGTTTGAGATGCAAAGAAAACTAGAGTCATCCCCAACAGCCTGCACCTGTTTTCAACAGTGAAGGGACCCAGGGCAGAAAACATCCTGCAGCCAAGAAGCTCTCACACACATTTGCACTACTCAGGTGACCCTGAGGACACAGATAAACCTCCAGGTGGCCTCAATTTCTCTCTAAAAAAAGGCAAATGACCAGCTGTCTGCAAGGAATAAAAACCCTTCCATTCCCCACCATCTAGTCAGAGCTGAAGAAGCTTCTTGGTTGAGAAGCGAAAAACAAGGAAGGCGAGTTGCTTCCCGAAAAAGAACCTTTGGATCACCATTTAGTGAGAACTTTAGGACTTTTTTCTTCTGAATATCCAGTTGGAGAGTTTATTTCAGTTTTAGCTTCCTAATGTAGAAGGTGATCTGGCTTCAGAAAAAACCCCCAGAATGGATGGTAGACCTTTAGTATCATGATGGGAGAGTAAAAATGAAAATTTAGGACAATATTTCTAAACATCCAAAGTGCCCCACAAATATTTAGGAAACATCTGGACCTAAAGAATCAAATCAAATCCAATAATCAAATCAAATCAAGTAATCAAATCAAATGAAATAAAAAATAAAATAAGAAAATCAAATAAGAAATAATAAAATAAAATAAAATAAAATAGTAAAATAAAATAAAATAATAAAATTGCATTGAATTGAATTAGAGGTTGAAATATGGATTGATGTCCCTCCAAAGCTGGAGAGTGTGAATTCAAGTCCTCCCTTAGGCATAAAAGCCAGCTGGGTGACTTTGGGCTAATCACTCTCTTTCAGCCCAACCCACCTCACAGGATTGTTGTTTTGAGGAAAACGGGAGTTGTTTGTTGCCTTGAGTTATTTATAACAAGTGACGATAGGAATGAAACTCCTATTAAAAGAACCTGAGATTGGTATTGAACAGATTTGGATAAATAATGTACCCGTGCAATCTCCACTGTCTAGAAAAAATCTAGAATGAAAAAAAGAACAGGGGATCCTGGTATCAATCTACTTCAGACATGTCAAACTCGTGATGTCACTTGACATCGCGCATGATGTGTCCAGCCCGCTGGCTGGCAGTTTGACACTTTTGGTTAGAGGTGTACAGAGAAGACCTAGTTGTCAAATGTTAGAGTTGCTTTCTACTAAACGACCTGGAAGTCAGCTAATTCAGTCCATGGTTCTACGAGATTAAAAAGGAAATAAGAGAATCCTAGCACCACAGGAAATTGAATCCAAAATAGGGTAATACAGTACTTCAAAACATATTTACTATCACAAAACAAAATAACAATTTAGGTCTATCCTAGTCAGGGATAGTTAGGACTACAGGGAAAAAACAACAACAACAACAACATTGCAAGCACTGAGGCCCTGCGTACTGCATCAGCCAGAAAGAAGGCTGACAAAATATCTAAAGATCCCTCAAATCCTGGACATAAACTGTTTCAATGCCTCTCTCAGGATGCTGCTATAAGGCCTTGCATACCAAAACAACTGGACACAACAATAGTTGTTGTTGTTTTTCCCCCCATGCCATCAATCTGCTAAACACCTAACTCCCACAGCACTGTCTTATTCTTAAGGATATTTACTCATGTAGTAGAGCTGCATTGCTGTTATCCTTCTGATCTTCTCATCTTTTTCATCTTCTCATCTTTTCTACTATCTTCTACTATTAATATCTTATGATTTATTACTTGTTGTTTGTATCTTATGATTTATTATTGTATCTTATGAATGATATGAAGAATGGCTGCAGGACTTGGGTTTGGCTAGCCTAAAGAAAAGAAGAAACAGGGATAATGTGATAGCAGTATTCCAGTATTTGAGAGGTTGCCACAAAGAAGAGGGAGTCAAATTATTCTCCAAAGCATCAGAGGGCAGGACAAGAAACAATGGAAGGAAACTGATCAAAGAGAGAAACAACCTGGAATTAAGGAGAAACTTCCTGAGGACAATTATCCAGTGGAACAGCTTGCCTTCAGAAATTCTGGGTGTTCCATCACTAAAGGTTTTTAAGAAGAGACTAGACAGTCACTTGTCTGAGATGGTTCTACTGCTTGAGCAGGGAGCTGGACTAGAAAACCTCCAAGGTCCCTTCCAGCTTTATTCTATTGTCAACTTTGTTGTTTGTAGGTACTCTGAGAACTTATGCACTGGAGACAAATTCCTTGTGTGTCTAATCACTCTTGGCTAATAAAGAATATTTCTATTCCTAAAGCTGTTACTTGTTGTTATTATTAGCTGCAAAGTCATGACCGACCCATCACGACCCCATGGACAATGTTCCTCCAGGCCTTCCTGTCCTCTACCATCTTCTGGAGTCCATTTAGGCTCATGCCTACTGCTTCAGTGACTCCATCCAGCCACCTCATTCTCTGTCGTCCCCTTCTTCTCTTGCCCTCGATCTTTCCCAGCATGAGGCTCTTCTCCAGTGAGTCCTTCCTTCTCATTAGGTGGCCAGAGTATTTGAGTTTCAACTTCAGGATCTGGCCTTCTGAAGAGCAGTCAGGGTTGATCTCCTCTAGGACTGACCGGTTTGATCACCTTGCAGTCCAAGGGACTCGCAAGAATCTTCTCCAGCACCATAGTTCAAAGGCCTCAATTCTTTGGTGCTCAGCCTTTCTTATGGTCCAACTTTCACTGCCATAATTGCAACTGGGAAGACCATAGCCTTGAAAAGCTGTTACTTAGTGAAGTGCAAATCTCCCTTTTATCCTAAAGGATACAGTAGGTAGATAAAAATGCCAAATCAAGTTTAAGAATCTGGCTCACCATGTGAAGAACCATAATAATTTAATTTAATTTAATTTATTGAGATTTCTATACCGCCCTTCTCCCTAGGGGACTCAGGGCGGTTCACAGGGCATATATAAATAACAATACAAAAATTAAAAAACAATTAAATCAATGCCCAAGTTAAAACAAGAATGATAAAACAAGCCTATAAAAACCCATATACCCCCATCAGGCCAGACCCGCTAGTTCAAATAAATGGGTCTTCAACCCGCGACGGAAGGATCGGAGGTCTGATGCCGTCCGGAGCTCAACCGGCAGTTGGTTCCATAATGCCGGAGCACCCACAGAGAAGGCCCTCCCCCTGGGGGCCACCAGTCGACATTCCTTGACCGGAGGCACCCTGAGGAGGCCCTCTCTGTGGGCACGCACAGGGCGGAGGGGAGTCGACGCCGGCAGCAGGTGGTCCTCGAGGTATCGCGGACCCATGCCATGTAGGGACTTAAAGATCATAACCAAAACCTTGAACCTTACCCGGAAGACAACTGGTAACCAATGCAGCTCACGGAGCAAAGGTGTAACATGGGAGTACCGGGAAACTCCCAAGACAACTCTCGTGGCCGCATTCTGTACCAGTTGGAGCCTCCGAGTAGTCTTCAAGGGAAGCCCCATGTAGAGAGCATTACAGTAGTCTAGGCGAGAGGTCACGAGCGCATGAGTGACCGTACATAAGGCCTCCCGGTCCAGATAGGGCCGCAACTGGCGCACCAGGCGAACCTGGGCAAAAGCCCCCCTAGTCACGGCCACTATATGATCCTCCAAAGTGAGTCGTGAATCTAGGAGGACTCCCAAGTTGCGAGCCCTATCCACAGGGGGTAAAAGCTCACCCCCCATAGAAAGAGATGGAACATCCCAGGTGTCCCGGGAAGCCAGAATGTACAGCCACTCAGTCTTGTCAGGGTTGAGTTGAAGTCTGTTCCTCCCCATCCAGACCCGAACCGCCTCCAGGCAACGGGACATCACAGCGAGGGCATCACTGGGGTGGTTTGGGGTCGAAATAAAAAGTTGGGTATCATCAGCATATTGATGATACCCAACTCCAAAACCACGAATGATCTCACCCAGCGGTTTCATATAGATGTTGAACAGGAGAGGCGAGAGGACCGACCCCTGAGGAACTCCACAAGCGAGAGTCCTAGGGGTCGACCTCTGCCCCCCTGCCAACACCGACTGCGAGCGTCCCAGGAGATAGGAGGAGAACCACTGAAAAACCGTGCCTCCCACTCCCAATCCCCTGAGACGCCGCAGCAGGATACCATGGTCGATGGTATCGAAAGCCGCCGAGAGGTCTAATAGGACTAGGACAGAGGAATATCCCCTATCCCGAGCCCTCCAGAGATCATTCACCAGAGCGACCAATGCCGTCTCCGTGCGGTGCCCGGGCCTGAAACCCGATTGGTAAGGGTCCAGATAATCCGCTTCATCCAGGACCAGAGGGAGCTGATGCGCCACCACACTCTCAACAACCTTCGCAAGAAAGCGAAGGTTGGAGACTGGACGAAAGTTGTTCAATACAGCTGGGTCCAAGGCAGGCTTCTTGAGGAGAGGTCTCACCACCGCCTCCTTCAAGACGGTGGGGAAATAACCCTCGCTCAAAGAAGCAGATATAACCGCCTGGAGCCAGCCTCGTGTCCTCTCCCTAGCTGCATAAACCAGCCAAGAAGGGCACGGATCCAATAAACATGTGGTGGAACTCAGCTTCCCCATAATCCTGTCCACTTCATCAGGGGTCACAGAATCAAACTCCTCCCAGATAACATTGACAGGACCGCCCGTGTCCTGATCGCCAGACTCTGCCCAGCTGGAGTCCAAACCGGTCCGAATCCGAGCGATTTTATCCGACAGATGTTGACTAAACTCCTCGGCACGACCCTGCAAGGGATCCTCCCTCACCTCCTGAGTAAGAAGGGAGCGAGTCACCCTAAACAAGGCGGCCGGGCGATTATCTGCGGACGCGATGAGGGTGGAGAAGTAATTACACCTCGCCTCCCTCATCGCAGCGAGATAAGACCTAATGTAGGTTCTTAACTGCAATCGGTCGGGTTCAGATCGGCTGGACCTCCAGCAGCTCTCTAGGCCCCGTTTCCGACACTTCATCTCCCGGAGCTCCGCGGAGAACCATGGAGCTCGCTGGGATCTGCACCGGGTCAGGGGCCACAAGGGTACAACCCGGTCAAGTGCCTCAGTGGCTGCCCTTTCCCAGGCTTCCACTAAGGCATCCGCCGAGTTGTGAGCAATGGAGGCAGGTGGGGACCCCAGCGCCGCTTGGAATCTATCAGGATCCATTAGGCGTCTGGGGCGGTACCATCTAATTGGCTCCGTACCCCCACGGCGGGGGGTGGCAAAATGGAAGACCAGCCGCAGGAGGTGATGATCGGTCCATGACAGGGGCATAATAAATGGAAAGCCCCCACCAAGATCATCCAACCACCGTCCAGATAAGAAAATCAGGTCAAGGGTGTGGCCTCCCTCATGAGTTGGTTCAGAAATTACCTGCGTCAGGTCCATGGCCGTCATGGAAGCCATGAACTCCTGAGCGAGCTCAGATGAGCCTCCCAGGGATGGTAGATTGAAGTCTCCCAAAACTATAAGTTTGGGGAACTCAACCACCAACCCCGAGAGGATATCGAGCAGCTCGGGCAGGGCTGCCGCTGCGTGACTAGGCGAAATGTACACGAGCAGCAAGCCCAACTGCGCCCCAGAACCAAATCTCACAAAGAGAGACTCACACCCGACTATCTGAGGAACGGTGGTCTCCCGCGGACATAAGGTCTCCCTAATGATCACCGCCACACCCCCACCCCTACCTTGAGCTCGAGGCTGGTGTAGCACCCGGAAGCCTGGTGGGCAAAGGTCAACCAAAGGGACCCCACCCTCTGGGCCCAACCAAGTCTCCGTGATGCAAGCCAGGTCCGCATGCTCACCCTCAACTAAATCCCTAACAAGGGGAGCTTTGTTAACCATGGACCTGGCATTCAGGTACACCAGCCGGAGCTCAGGAGGCTGCACATCCTCGCTCCCGGAACCTTGGGAAAGAAGCAGAGGGTCGGAGCGCCTCACCGCTTGCAGATAGCGGAGACGGCCCTCCCGGTAACGATATGGCCCCCTGTCTATCCGCCTGCTGCCATTCCCCGTCGTGGGAATTGGTAATCCCACGACCCGCTCATAACAAAGCATGCCTGCCTTGATTGTATGTGTATGTCTGTCTATCTGTATCCCTTTGTCCATAGATAATGCAATTTAGAAATCATGCTTGTAGCGTGTAAATAAATGTATAACTGAATGCCTTGAGGGACTCATTTATCCAAAGCGATATGTAAATCAGAACACAAATTTCCCATTAAAGAAGCCTGAAGGTTTCCCCTTTGAGGCCACACCCATGAACATAAAGTCTGTGTACTTTTTTGAATGCTTTCCTATCAATTTCCCTCCAAGGAGCAAAAAAAAAATATGACTCTGTGGCCAAAGTTGGTGTTCTTACTAGGAGTCCTTAGAGGTAAGGCTTCCCTCTCTACAGCATTTCCTTCCAATTCCTGTTGTTGTACGCAGGAGATGTCAATGAAACATCTTTCTTTCTAGGTGTCCAGTCAGAGGCCCAGTTGGTGGAGTCTGGAGGGGATTTGAGAAGGCCTGGAGGGTCTCTCCGTCTCTCCTGCCAAGCCTCTGGATTCACCTTCAGCAGCTCTTACATGCAGTGGGTGAGACAGGCCCCAGGAAAAGGACTGGAATGGGTTTCAGAGATAAATCCAAGTTCATCTAGCATTGCATACTCAGACAAAGTGAAGGGACGCTTCACCACCTCCAGAGACAATGCCAAAAGCCAGCTGTATCTGCAAATGAACAGCCTGAAAGCTGAAGACACAGCGGTCTATTACTGTACAAGACACAGCGAGGGGAAGTGAATCTGAAGCCAGACAAAAAACTTCCTTTCCTCAGAGCCGCTCTGCAACATGATTCAATCATGGGACCCGTTTTAGTCAATAAGGATGGATCACCATCCCTTGAGAATTTTAGGAATCTTTTGTTCTAGGAATCCAGTTAGAGAGACTTTTCTCACCCAAACTGAAAAAAATGATGAAAATGGCTTGAAAATTCCAGTTTCAACTTCCTTGTTTACCAGGTGAGGGGCACCTAACGTGGGTTTTGAAATTGGTTAACTAACACAGTTACTTTGCATTTTAATTTGATTTATTTCCTCTCTTTTAAAAATGATCTTCGGGTTTATTAGCTTTTAACATCCCTAAATTGATAAACAAGCTTGAGACTATCTCCAGATAAGGAAAAAAAGTTTGTTACTACAAATTGGGGGTCTGATTTTTTTTCCTCTTTTGTGAACTCCAAACAACCTTTTGCCTTACAATGTCTGCCCCTTCTGACATCAGACCTCATTTTAATGAACATGTGTGATATTATAGGTTGCAAATATGTAACAGGTTTGACTACATGTAACTGATTTCCTATGCAAAGGGAAGATTATTTTTATCCTGTCCGATGAACTTTCTTCCTGTTGTGTTAACTATAACAAAGAATATAAGATGGGTCTTGGGGTTCTCTCTATCCTTCAGAAATAAAGTCTGGAATGGAATATTCTTCTTTAGTACCGTGACATAAGGTAGGAAACGAAATATTAGGATGATCTTTTTAAATATCCAAACTGCCGTGCAGATATTGAGGAAACATCTTTGCCAAGAGAAACCCCTCAGAGAATTGATAAGTTGTGTCTTCTCTTCACTTTTGACACTGGAGGGCAATGTTGTCACACCAAACCCCATGGCCTATGCACTCAGTGGGGGTGGAAAAGGGAATAAAACAAGCATCATTAGTTATTGTCTCATTTTGGAGACATGATTTTTTAAAATCTCAGGAGTCTTCAGTCTTGACCATGAAGCTGATGAATCTGGTTTGTCACCAGAGAAACTGTCTGGAATGTATAAAGGTTCTTCAAATCTTTGATTAAAATGCAAAGAAAATGAAAGGATTTTTTTTTCTCACGGGGGGATTAATATGGGTATTATTACTATTATTTCAATTTTTATGGCTGTCCATATTGGTGACTCAACCCTGAGCAACTCACAAATGATCAAAACACCACACAAAATAGCAAAATGTGGAACTGTCAGCTGCCCAGAATCATTGATTGAGATGAGAGGCTATAGAGACTTAATTAATCAATAAAAACTATTAACCAAAATAAAAATGATCTTGGTCTGCATTTAGTTCATTTGGATTTTTTTTTTTGAAAAGGGCAAATGAAAGGAGAAAATAGTTACATCTTTCTTGAATTCAGCTGTGCTGTTCTTCTCCTGTTCTATCTCTAACATGTATCTTAGTGCATGTTCATCATCTGTTACCTTCATTTTGAATCCCTTTTTAGAAATGCTGAAATTTTGCAAGTCTTTGTTTTAATTATTCTAATGTAGAGGTTGCCTTCATTTTTCTTAGGGATGGAATATCATGTGAAAATCACCCTCATAGGGAGTGTGCAAGGAAAGCTACGATGCAAATGTACTGTGGAGATATTTTATCTCAACCAATATGTAAACTGAGGCACAATTTCCCTTTTAAAGTAGCCAGCTGATTTTCCGTTTCAGGCTACACCCACCAACACAAAGTTTCTGCATTTTTCCAAATCCTTTCCTATCAATCTCTCCCATTCCTTACCAGGAGAAGATATGATTTTGTGCCTAAACTTGCTGTCCTTACTAACAGTCCTCCAAGGTAATTGCTTTGTCCCTATGTGTTGTTCTTGTATAAAGGAAGGCTTATTCAAAGAACTTTATTTTTAGGTATCAAATCTGAGGTCCAGTTAGTGGAGTCCAGAGGACATCTGTGGAGACCTGGAGAGTCTCCCCATCTCTCCAGCCAAGCCTCTGTATTCACCTTCTGCAGCTATTACATGGACTGGGTGAGACAGGCTCCTGAGAAAGGACTGGAATGTATTGGAAATATAGGTACATCCTCAACTCCAAATTGCTACTCAGATAAAAACAAGGGATGATTCAGTTTAGATCTATTCACTAAAGCTTCTTTGAGAATTAGATGTCTCCATATAGTCTTCATCACTTGCACCAGGGTACCAGGAGGTGTCCTTTTCACATTCAATCATGATGGACATGTGGGAAGAGGTGGACAGCAAAATAAAATCAGCATGCACAAATGTGGCTGTCAAGTTTCCGACGTATGGGCTTATTATTATTATTATTATTATTATTATTATTATTATTATTATTATTATTATTATTATTATTATTATTGTTGTTGTTGTTGTTGTTGTTGTTGTTGTTGTTGTTGTTGTTGTTGTTGTTGTTATTATTATTATTAATTAAATTTTTATACCGCCCTTCTCCCGAAGGACTCAGGGCAGTGTACAGGGCAATAAATATCAGAATATAAATACAAAAGTTAAAAAAGAAGTTAAAAAGAATTAAATAATTATGCCCAATATAATACAATAATTAAAACTATGTTAAAGTTAGATCCAACCCTAAACCCACCAAACCAGGCCAGATTGTTCAAATAGATAAGTTTTCAAATCGCGCCGGAAGGAGCGAAGGTCGGGGGCCATCTGGAGCTCAACCAGCAAGCGGCTCCATAGGTCTGGCGTACCCACAGAGAACGCTCTCCCCCTGGGGGCCACCAGTCGACATTCTCTGATCGGAGGCACCCTGAGGAGGCCCTCTCTGTGGGAGCGCACTGGACGGAGGGAGGTTGATGCCGGCAGCAGGTGCTGCCATAGGTAATCCAGACCCATGGCATGTAGGGCTTTATAGGTCATTACCAGCACCTTTTCAAGTGACTCTGAGGCATTGTTTACCTTAAAAGTCCTTTATTAGCCTAATACACCGGCAAATGCTTGCTCGAAAGAAGCTGGAATCTGAAATCTCCGCCCCTTGCACAATATATTAAAACACAGTTCTCCACCTTTCTAATTTTGTCATTAATCATATTCTCCAATTAATTTAAAGAATCAGTTTCCCTTCCGTTAGAAGACCGCCAAAGCCTTATCTTCTTTAGGGAGAAAAATGGCCTTGAAAAGTGCAATCCTACTCATTCTCCCTTCTAACCTTAAACTAAAACAATACACGTCTTAAAGCAATACACAAGTTTAACATATGAAACGGCTACTTCTTCATCTCTTGTCAAGCAAGAACATTCGATGTTAGCAGCGTTGACAGTGGCCTCATTTTCAAGGTTGATTTTAGCTTCAGCTCCTTCCTTAACAATATGTTTCAAAAGAACGATAATATCACTCTGAAACCATGTCTCAATTTACAACAAATACAAATTTTTAAATCTGGAAGAAATTGAATTTCTTGGAAAATACATAGGGATTTCTTCCCTGTTTACCAGTTGATTTGGCTTCACTGGAATGGAATGGAATCATCTAAGTATCATGGCAGGATGGAGGATGGAAATGAAACCTTAGGATAACTGTTCCAAGTGTCCAAACTGCCTAACAGATGTTGGGGAAATATCTCCTCAGAAAGAATCTCCTTGGGGAATTAGGAAAGTGTGTCCTCTCCTCACTTTTGATCCTGGAGGACACAGTTCTCACAGATAATCCAACCACCTATGCACCCAGAGGTGGTATGTTAAGGAATAAAATGTATAATTATATGTTATTTAATTTTGGAAGCATTACATTTATTATTATTATTATTTCCATCATACTTCACTGAAAAGGTCTCAAGAAAATGTCACCTCTATATTAATGAGAAGTTGAGAATCTTTATCAAATGATGAATCATTGATATCTGTCACCAGAGAAAATGTCTGTATATTTCAAATATTTGCTGGATATGAAAACATAGAGGGGCAGGTTATTATATTTAGCAAACGTGCTAAAAATTGCATATAAATACATATACACCAATCCAGAAGATTGTAAAGTTTGCCTCAATGGATCACAAAAGAAGTTAACTTCTTGAGAGACTATAATCCTGACTGGGAAGCCATGAGTTTAGAATACAAAACAGAGCATATTGAAGCTTACCTGCAATTTAATGTATTTGGGGTTTTCGTAAAATAATAATAATAAAATATTCTTGCAGCAAACTTGAGATGTGCTAGCCTTCTGAAATCCTCTCTAATAAGTAAGTTTATTCTCTATTACCTTTCATCACTTTGAAAAGTGTTGAAGTGTTGATTTTTTTCAAGCCTTTGTTTTACTTAATCTACAATAAACTGGTCCTTTCTCCTATTAACATAGGGGAAAAATAGGTCTTAACGCTTTTCTTAGGACTGGAATGTAAATTGCAAAATGCACATGCAATTATGTTCACCAAAATGAATGAGTCAATGGCTCTTTTATGCCAACAGATATGTAAATCAAGGCACAATTCCCACTTTAAAGAAGCCCCATGGTTTCCCTTTTCAGACAACTCCCACCAACATAAACCTTGTACTATTTCCAGAATCCTCTCCATCAATTTTGTCTATTCATTACAGGGAGCAAAAATGTGGTTAAATCTTCTGTCCATACTTGTAGTCCTCAAAGGTAATTATCGACACAACATAGTTTGTTTCTATGTTCTGCTCCTGTATGCAGAAGATCTTTTAAAAACGAAACAAAACTGCTTTCTTTTTAGGAGTCAAATCTCAAGTCCAGTTGGTGGAGTCTGGAGGGGATGTGAGAAGGCCTGGAGGGTCCCTCCGTCTCTCCTGCCAAGCCTCTGGATTCACCTTCAGCAGCTCTTACATGGGCTGGATAAGACAGGCTCCTGGAAAAGGCCTGGAATGGGTGGCCTACATAGCTACTGGCTCATCACCTTCCACCTACTACTCAGACAAAGTGAAGGGACGCTTCACCATCTCCAGGGATGATGCCAAAAGCCAGCTGTATCTGCAGATGAACAGCCTCAAAGCTGAAGACACGGCAGTCTATTACTGTGCGAGAGACACAGTGAGAGGAAGTGAATATGAAACCAAACAAGAACCCTCCTTTCTTCACTCATTAACTTTATTAAGTCTCATGTCCTAGATGAGGATTGATCTCTGTCTACTGAGAGCTTCAGACAGGACTGTTTTCTTCTAAGTATCAGAGAGATTGCTGTAAGAAAATGAAAAAAAATAAATAAATCCACGTTTATCATTCTGTTTCAAAGCCAGTGCAATCCTAGGCTGCATTAACAGAGGGATTAAGATTAAGATTAAGGTCAAAATTAATGAAGTCGTTCCACTGATTAATTGCACTCACTGTCAGGAAATTTCTCCTTAGTTTTATATAATTGCTGGATTTGAAAACATATTATGCAACATATTATCATATTTGGCAAACAGTGCAAAAATGCTTAAAAATGCATACAAAGATAAGTACCAATTCATAATAAAGTTTGCCTCAATGGATAACAAAAGAACTTCTCAAGAGATTATCATCCTTACTTGGAAGCTGTGTCTCACTTTAGAACAGAAAACAGAATATATTGAAGATTACCTGCAATTTAATGTATTTGGGGTTTTCCGTAAAACAAAGAAATTGTAAGGAAATAATATTGTAGCAAACATCAGATGTGCTAGCCTTATAATATCCTCCCTAAAAATAAATTAGCTCTCTATTATCCTGAATCATTTTCAGAAGTGCAAGAATATAGAACAAACTAGACTAGACTAGACTAGACTAGACTAGACTAGACTAGACTAGACTAGGATAGGATAGGATAGGATAGGATAGGATAGGATAGGATAGAATAGAATAGAATAGAATAGAATAGAATAGAATAGAATAGAATAGAATAGAATAGAATAGAATAGAATAGAATAGAATAGAATAGAATAGAATAGAATAGAATAGAATAGAATAGAATAACAGAGTTGGAAGGGACCTTGTAGGTCAGGTAGTCCAACCTTCTGCCCAGGCAGGAAACTCTACACCATTTCTGACAGATGGCTGTCCAGTGTCTTCTTGAAAGCCTCCAGTGATGAAGCTCCCTCAACCTCTGAAGGCAATCTGTCCAAGGCAGTCTTGGCAGCAGTGTGGGTGCCTGCACACACCCCCACACAAGTGGGATGCTAGCACCTGCAAATCGGCCTCTAGTGACCACTCGCATGTGCAAACAGGCCACTAGTGACTATGTGATGCTGGAGGTGGCGCTAGCACTCCTACACATGTGCAAACGGGGCTGCTTACAAAAGTGGAGGTGCACGCACACATGCGAGCAGTCAGCAGCCATTCCCGTGGCCCACTGGCCAACAGACTTTGGCCCAATGCCGGGCCACAGCCCACAAGTTGGAGACCCCTGCTTTAAAGAGTCATTGAAACCAGGGGCACCTGAGTAGTGCAAATGTGTGTGGAGCCTTTTGACTGTGGGATGTTTTTTGCCCTGAGTCCCTTCACTGTTGAAGATGAGTGCAGGCTCTTGGGGATGAATCTAAAAATGAAGCACAAATGGTTCCTGTAGCCTGCAATATTTTGGAAATCTATTCATACTCTCTCACCATTTGAAGGGTGTTCATCCCAAAGTGCATTGTTAATTGTCTGTGGAGGTTCTCAGTCCAAACACAAGAAAGTCCAGTTGCCTCCTAAAAAAAAGGACCATTGGAACAACCATGCCTAGATGACTCAGAACCTCCATAGACATTTGGCATTTAATGTATTTGCAATGTCCCATAAAATAAACAAAAGTTAAGCAAGCAGTTTTGTAGCAAACATTCTAACTCTGGTCTTCTAGCCTTTTTATATAATGTAAATGAAGTAACTTTATTCTATATTACCTTGAATCATTTTGAGAAGGGCTGAATATTTTCAAGCTTTTCGTTTAGTTAATGTACAACAAACTGGCCTTTTCTCCTATTAACTTGTAGTGTGTGTGGGGGGGAAAGGTCCTAAGCCTTGTCTTAGGATTTGGAATGCTAATTGCAAAATGCACATGAAAGTTACGTTCACTGAAATATATTAGTCAATGCCCTGAGGAGCTCTTTTATCCCAACAGTTATGTAAATTGACATACAATTTCCCCTTTAAAGAGCCCCATGGTTTCCCTCTTCAACCAACAACCCCCAACATAAACCTTGTGCTATTTCCTGAAATCTCTCCTGTCACTTCCCTCCATTCATTACTGAGCAAAAATGTGGTTAAACCTTGTCTCTTTACTAGTAGTCCTTAAAGGTAATTATTTCTCCTATGTCAAATTTATTTCCATGTTCTGCTCTTGTATGCAGGAGATCTCATTTTTTTAAACAAATCTTTTTAGGAGTCCAGTCTCAAGTCCAGTTGGTGGAGTCTGGAGGGGATGTGAGAAGACCTGGAGGGTCCCTCCGTCTCTCCTGCCAAGCCTCTGGATTCACCTTCAGCAGCTATTTGATGCACTGGGTGAGACAGGCTCCAGGGAAAGGACTCGAATGGGTGGCATACATAAACACCGCTTCCGGTACTTACTACTCAGACAAAGTGAAGGGACGCTTCACTATCTCCAGGGACAATGCCAAAAGCCAGCTGTATCTGCAGATGAACAGCCTCAAAGCTGAAGACACGGCAGTCTATTACTGTATGAGAGACACAGTGAGAGGAAGTGAATCTGAAGCCAAACAAGAACCTTCCTTTCTTCGGAGGAGTTCTTCAACTTGACTGGGTCCCAGATGCTGTATTAGTCAATGAGGATTGATTTTTGTTATTTCCGTCATAGTTCAATGAGTCTCAAGAAAATTTGCCATCTCAGGAGAGTACAATGCTCAGACTCTTGATTAGCCAATTAAGACTGATCACCTTTGAATGAGAACCACAGGACTTTTTTGTTCTAAGTATCTGGAAGAAAATGTAAGGTAATGAAAATGGCTTGAAAATTCCGGTTCCATCTTCCTTATTTAAAAGGTGATTTATGTTCAGGAAAAAAACAAAACAAAACATGAAATAGAATATTGTCCTTTAGCCTCATGGCAGTAGCCTGTAAATGAAACTTCAGGATAAACCTTCTCAACATCCAAACTGCCATTCACCAGTTGAGGAATCATCTGGACCAAAAAAATCTCCGTGGAGAATGAGGAGCATGCTTCACCTCCTCATTTTTTGACACTGGGGGGCAATGTTGCTACATGAAATCCATGCACATGGTGGGGGTGGGGAAGGGAATGAAGGAAATGTCATTAAATTGTTTTAATTTAATTTAATTTTTAATTTAACAGATTGTTTTAATTGATTTTAAGTTTTTGTATTTCATGGTTTTAACTGCCCTGTAAACCGCCCTGAGTCCTACGGGAATAGGGCGGTATACAAATTCAATAAAATAATAAATAAATATTGTCTCATTGTGGATGCCTGATTTTTTCCCCTTTTTGTTTTAATTCACTGAAAAGGTCTCCATAACTTTTGTTTGTTCGTTTGTTATTTCCTTAATAATTTCCTGAAAATTTTTCAAGAAAATTTTCCATGTCAGGAGAGTGCAGTGCTCAACAAGAAGCTGAAACGTTTTATAAAATAATGTAGCATTGTTGTTTGCTAGCCTAGCAGAAAACTGCCTAGGCGTTTCAAACCTTTGCTAGAAATTGCAATAATTCAATGAAAAGTTTTGAAGAAAAATTCACATTGCAAGAGACTTCAATATGAAACTGAGAAATTTTATTAAAAGATGGAGTTTTGGTTTTTGAAAGCAGACAAAGTTACCTAGGTATGTCATATATACAATTGATTAAAAAACCCCAAAAAACTAAAAACCTAGTGCTCAGTAAACAGCATGTGGTCTGGGTTCACATTTCACAACAATCAATAATGGTTAATTTCTATCATATCGTACTCTAGATAACATATTTCCTTGATTTTCTCTTCTTCCCATATTGTTCTCTTTTGCAGACATTAGGTTAATACATTTCTTAATATTTTCATAACAATTTTTTTCTAACATTTATCCAATTAATAATAGCACCAATATAGAACTTCTTTTCTAGTTAGTCCTCTTGGTTGCATTATATGTCCTGTTTTCAACATTCTCATTTAGACTTTTTCCTCACAAAACTGAAATCATCTGTTAAATTTATCTGTTAAGATTTTCCTCAAAATTAATTTACGGTTAAATATCTAAGATGTTTCCCTCACAATAATTCTCCCGACAATTACATTTCTCATATCAATCAATCAATCAATCAATCAATCAATCAATCAATCAATCAATCAATCAATCAATCAATCAAGTGCAATACTACTCAGAATAAGAAAGAAGAAAAAGAGAAAGAGAAAGAAAAACCTATCTCTCTCAAACTAAAATTCATTTATATCTGCCATTTTTTTTCATTTTTAACCCTATTCCATTTGATATTTACTAATTAAGTAATCCATGTTATATTTTAACCACATTCAAACAAATACTTAATCTTTAAAAATTGCATCTGATAAGACAGTTACATTTCTCATATCATTAAAAAAAAATTTTTAACTGTATTCCATTCAATAGTCACTGGTTGAACAGACCGTATTATATTTTAACCATATTCAAACAAATATTTAATATTTACAAATTGCTTCTGATAGGTGCAATCTTCTAGTCCCTTGGATGTGATTTTAGACTTTTTCTTTGGCCAAATGCCTTTTCTCATCCATCTATTCCACTTAGTTAAAAAGTCTTGCCATTTTCTTGTGGATGTTGTTAAGGATGAGAGAGACAAATCAGGTAAGATGTTGTTTTCTTTTATTTATTTATTTATTTATTTATTTATTTATTTATTTATTTATTTATTTATTTATTTATTTATTTATTTGCCTCTCAAGTCTTAGATTTTTTAGTATCTCTGTAATCCATTTTGTCAGGCTTTTCTTCTTATCTTCAGCTTTGTTTTGTGATTCTGAGGTGTGGACTATCTCTTCCAGTTCCACTCCTTCAGTCACGTCTTGTGGGTTTCCCTCCATCTGTGTTAAATCACAATCCCTTCCATTGGTTGATTTTTTTCAGTTTCTGAAAATTCTTACGTTGTGAGGTTAACGTAAAGATAAGTCCATTTATGTCATCAACATTGTTTTTTAATTTCATTGTGGTTTAGAACCATTGTTGTTTGGATTAGTCGCAACATAGCGAGCGGAACGTATTTTTTTTTCTTGACAAGTTCTTTTTGCAAGCTCTTGAGATTCCATGATAGCTACAATTCATTTTTTTTTCTTTCTTTCTCTGAAAAGAGCTTTAAAGTCACAGTCAATAGGTATTTATCATCCAGGAATGTCAGTTATGTGTTTTGTTTTGTTTTTCAATTATAGTTTTTGCTTATTGTGCCTGGCCCAGAATGTTTTGTTTAGTTCTTTTTAAAGATTATAGACGTAGGTTATCTCATTCTAGGCATTATCTAGGTATTTCAAATATTTTCTGGAAATGGAAACCACATGAAAGGATTATATTATTATATTCAGTGAACATATAAAACAGTTGAAACATTATAGATACTAGTATATACACCAAACGAGAAGATTTCAAAGTTTCTCTCAATGGAACTCAAAATAACTTAACTTCCTGAGAAAGTATAATCCTTAATAATTTAATAATTTAATTTGTATACCGCCCTTCTCCCGAAGGACTCAGGGCAGTGAACAGGGCAATACATAATAAAAAACAGGATACAAAAATTAAAAAGTGATTAAATAACTATGCCCGTAGTAATTAATACATATTAAAAGTTAAAACTAATTATAAAAAACCCAACCCCCTCCCGTCAGACCAGGCCAGCTTGTTCAAAACAGAAGGTTTTGAGATCGCGCCGGAAGGAGCGAAGGTCGGGGGCCATCTGGAGCTGGACCGGTAAGCAGTTCCATAGGTCTGGCGCGCCCACAGAGAACGCCCTCCCCCTGGGGGCCACCAATCGGCATTCTTTGATCGGAGGCACCCTGAGGAGGCCCTCTCTGTGGGAGCGCACTGGACGGAGGGAAGTTGACGCCGGCCGCAGGTGTTGCCGTAGGTAATCCGGACCCATGACATGTAGGGCTTTGTAAGTCATCACTAACACCTTGAATCTCACCCGGAGGGCAACCGGTAGCCAATGCAGCTCGCGGAGCAAAGGTGTAACATGGGAGCATCGGGAAACCCCCAAGACAACTCGCGCTGCTGCATTCTGCACTAGTTGAAGTCTCCGGGTGGACCTCAAGGGCAGCCCCATGTAGAGAGCATTACAGTAGTCTAGACGAGAAGTCACGAGCGCATGACTCGGAAGCCATGCTTGGGTTTATACCAGATAACCTAAAGCAGCCAAAATATTTTGGATAATACAAAGAGAATTATTTTTCACTCTGTTTCAATTGAGAAACTGTATTTGGCCACATTATGAATTAAGTTTCTGAGTTGAGTCTAGCTAGTCTAGCATTCACAGTGTTCCTCTGAGCTTAACTGCCATTTAATGTATTTGGGATGTTCCATAAAATAAACAAAGGTTAAGGAAGCAATTTTGTAGCAAACATTCTAAGCCTTACTTTCCAGCTTTCTATATGGTGTGTAATAAGTAAGTTTATTTTTCTAATACCTTGAATCATTTGAGAAGGGCTGAAATGTTTCAGGTTTTTCTTTTACTTCATGTACAACAAATTTGCCCTTTTTCCTATTAACTAATAGCAGTGGTGGGATTCAGCCGATTCACACCACTTAGGAAGAACGGGTAGCTAATTTTTTATTGCCCACGCCAGAATGGACTTTCAGAAATGGCTTCCAGACAGAGAACCGGTTATTCACATATTTGAATCCCACCACTGATTAATAGGGAAGCAAATGGGTCCAAACCCTTTTCTGAGGTTTAGAAAGTTAATTGAAAAATATACATGCAACTTATATTCACAGATGTATATTAGTCAATGTCTGGAGGTGCTCTTATATCCCAACATATATGGAAATTGAGACACAATTCCTTTAAAGGAATCTCATAGTTTCCCTTTTCAGATAACTCCCATGAACATAAAACTTGTACTATTTCCTGAATCCTACCGTGTCAAGTTTCAAGTTTCAAGTTTTATTTAATTTGTATACCGCCCTTCTCCTTGGTAGGGACTCAGGGCGGTTCACAGGGCATATATAAAAAAGACAATACAAAAATTAAAAAAAAGATTAAACCCATGCCCAGTTAAAAACAGTAATACAAATCTAAAATGACAAATTAAAACCCATAATCCCCCGTCAGGCCAGACCAGCCATTTCAAATAGGTGGGTCTTCAGGCCACGACGGAAAGTTCGGAGGTCTGATGCCGTCCGGAGCTCCACCGGCAGTTGGTTCCATAATACCGGAGCGCCCACAGAGAAGGCCCTCCCCCTGGGGGCCACCAGTCGGCATTCCTTGACTGGCGGCACCCTGAGGAGGCCCTCTCTGTGGGAACGCACAGGGCGGAGGGGAGTTGATGCCGGCAGCAGGTGGTCCCTGAGGTATCCCGGACCCATGCCATGTAGGGACTTAAAGATCGTAACCAAAACCTTGAACCTCACCCGAAAGACAATTCCCTCCATTCGTCAGAGTGAGCCAAAATGTGGCTAAATCTTGTGTCCTTGCTGGTGATCCTCAAAGGTAGTTATTTCTGCTATATAGAGCTTATTTCCATGTTCTGCTCCTGTATGAAGGAGATCGCATTCTTCTTAGGTGTCCAATCTCAAGTACAGCTGGTGGAGACTGGAGGGGATGTGAGGAGATCCAGAGAATCCCTCCATCTCTCCTGCCAATTTGGTTTCAAATAAGAGGGTGTATTTGGTCACAATATGACTTAAGTTTGATTTTGTGATTTGACTGGCCCAACTATTCTTGTGACACAATGCTCCTTGAAGTTTAGCTGCCATTTATTTTCCATAAAACAAATAAAGTTTAAGGAGGCCATCTTGTAGTAAAGATTCTAAATCTGATGTACCAGCCTTTTTAGCAGTAAATTAGTAAATTAGTTTCATCTCTATTATATTGAATCATTTTGAGATGGGCTGATATTTTCCAGTCTTTCCTGTTAGTTAATGTGCACCAAAATGGCCCTTTTTCCTATTAACTCACACAAAACAAACCAACAAAAAAGGTCCAAACTCTTTTCTTAGGACTGGAATGTTAATTACAAAATGCAGATGGAAGTGATGTTTACAGAGGTGTGCTTGTCAATGCACTGAGGGGCTCTTTTATCCCCACATATATGTAAATCGAGGCACAATTTCCCCTTTAAAGGAGCCCCATGGTTTCCCTCTTCAGACAACACCCAGAATCATAAACCTTGTGATATTTCCTGAATCCTCGCCTGTCCCTTTTCCATTCATTACAACAATCAAAAATGTGGCTAAACCTTGTGTCCTTACTAGTAGTCCTCAAAGGTAATGATTTCCACTATATATTTTATTTCCAAATTCTGCTCTTTTATGCAGGAGATCTCTTTTTTTAAAAAAAAAAACAACCTTTGTTTTTAGGAGTCCAGTCTCAAGTTCAGTTGGTGGAGTCTGGAGGGGATGTGCGAAGACATGGAGGGTCCCTCCGTCTCTCCTGCCAAGCCTCTGGATTCACATTCAGCAGCTATGTTATGCACTGGGTGAGACAGGCTCCAGGGAAAGGACTGGAATGGGTTGCTAGTACTGGCAGTTACTACTCTGACAAAGTGAAGGGACGCTTCACCATCTCCAGGGATGATGCCAAAAGCCAGCTGTATCTGCAGATGAACAGCCTCAAAGCTGAAGACACGGCAGTCTATTACTGTGCGAGAGACACAGTGAGAGGAAATGAATCTGAAGCCAAACAAGAACCCTCCTTTCTTCACTCATTAACTTTATTAAGTCTCATGTCCTAGATTAGTCAATGAGGATTGTTCTCTGTCTACTGAGAGCTTCAGACAGGACTGTTTTCTTCTAAGTATCAGAGAGATTGCTGTAAGAAAATGAAAAGAAAAAATCCACGTTTATCAGTCTGTTTCAAAGCCAGTGCAATCCTAGGCTGCATTAACAGAGGGATTAAGATTAAGATTAAGGTCAAAAATAATGAAGTCGTTCCACTGATTAATTGCTCTCACTGTCAGGAAATTAGTTTTATTTATTTATTTTTTATGTTAGTTTAATCCCATTTATATCCTGCCCTTCTCCGAAGACTCAGGGCGGCTTAGGAGTCCAGTCTCAAGGACAGTTGGTGGAATCTGGAGGGGATGTGAGAAGACCTGGAGAATCCCTCCATCTCTCCTGCCAAGCCTCTGGGTTCACCTTCAGAAGCCAGCACATGAACTGGGTGAGACAGTCTCCAGGGAAAGGACTGGACTGGGTTTCAGGCATCTATGTTGATTCCAGTGGAAAGTTCTACTCAGACAAAGTGAAGGGGCGCTTCACCGTCTCCAGGGACAATGACAAAAGCCAGCTTAATCTGCAGATGAACAGCCTCAAAGCTGAAGACACGGCCATCTATTACTGTATGAAAGACACTGTGAAGCCAAACAAGAACCTTCCTTTCTCCAAAGCAACTCTTCAACTTGACTGAGCCCCAGACCTTGAATTACTCAATGAGGATTGATCAATGTCTGCTGAGGACTTCAGGATGTTTGCTTGGAGGTATCAGAGAGTTTGCTGTAAGAAAAGGTAAGATGAAGAAAATGGCTTGAAAATTCCATTTTCACCTTCCCTGTTTACAAGGTGATTAATGTTCTGAAAAAACAACAACAACATGCAATGGAATATTGTCCTTTAGTATCATGGCAGAAGCCTGGAAATCAAACCTCAGGGTAAACCTTTGAAATATCCAAACTGCCATTCTCATATTGAGAAAACAGTTGCACACACACGAAAAAAAACACCTAGTGGGCAATGTTGTAACATAAAATCACATTGTGGTTACATGTGGTTGGGAAATAAAACAAATAAAACAAATGTCATTAGATATTGTCTAATTGTGGTGATATATATATATATATATATATATATATATATATATATATATATATATATATATATATATATATATATATATATATATATATGAGATTATTATTATTATTATTATTATTATTATTATTATTATTATTATTATTATTATTATTATTATTATTATTATTATTATTATTATTATTTTGGTTTATATACCGCCCTATTTCCGAAGGACTCAGGGCGGTTTACAGGGCAAAATTTAAAAACAATACAGTATAAAATTAAAATAAAATTAAATTAAGTATAGCCCCATTAAAATCACAATTTAAAATCATTAAAACCTCTCAGTCCAGGCCAGATAGCTCAAAGAGCCAGGTTTTTAGGTCCTGGCAAAATGAACGAAAGTCAGGGGCAGTCCGGAGTTCCGTTGGCAGTTGATTCCATAGGGCAGGTGCGCCCACAGAGAACGCCCTCCCCCTGGGGATCGCCCGCTGGCAATCCTTGACCAGTGGTACCCTGAGGAGGCCCTCCCTGTGGGAGCGCACAGAACGATGGGAAATTGATGGTGGCAGTAGGTGCTCCCTCAGATAATCCGGGTCCATGCCATTTAGGTCTTTATAGGTCATCACCAGCACCTTGAATCTCACCCGGAGGGCAACTGGAAACCAATGTAGCTTGCGGAGAAGAAGTGTTACATGGGAGTAACGGGAGACTCCCATCACAACTCATGTGGCTGCATTCTGCACCAGCTGAAGCCTCCGAGTGGTCCTCAAGGGCAGCCCCATGTAGAGAGCATTGCAGTAGTCTAGCCAGGAGGTCACGAGCACATGGGTGACTGTGCGTAGGGCATCTCGGTCCAGATAGGGCCACAACTGGCACACCAGGAGAACCTGGGCAAAAGCCACCCTGGACACGGCTCCTATATGATCTTCCAAACTGAGCCGTGAATCCAGGAGGACGCCCAAGTTGCGGGACCTATCAATGGGGGGTAACACCTCACCCCCCCATAGTTAACGATGGAAAAGATTGGTTAGTCTGAGATGCCGGTATACACAGCCACTCAGTCTTGGCGGGATTGAGACGAAGCCTGTTTCTCCCCATCCAAACCCGGACCGCCTCCAGGCAACGGGACATCATGTCGAGGGCATCACTGGGTTGGTTCAGGGTGGAAAGAAAAAGCTGGGTATCATCAGCATAGAATGGAATATTGTCCTTTAGTATCATGGCAGAAGCCTGGAAATCAAACATCAGGGTAAACCTTCTAAATATCCAAACTGCCATTCTCATATTGAGGAAACACCTGCACAAAAAAAAAAAAAACACTAGTGGGCAATGTTGTAACATAAAATCCCATTGTGGATAATTCTGGACGGGAAAAATTTTACATATATATAAAATGGTGGATTGTTGGTTTTGGTCACCAGAGAAACTGTCTAGTTATTTCAAATCTTTGTTGGAAATAAAAACAAAATGAAATGGATTATATTATCATATTCAGTGAACATGGAAAACAGTTTTGGAGGCCACAGATTTTTATTATTATTATTTCCTTAATAATTCATTGAAACATTTTCAAGAAAATTGTAGGATTAGTCAATGTGAAACTGAGAAATTTCATTAAAAGATAGATTTTGTCTTTAAGTCACCAGAAAAAACTTATCTAGTTATTTCAAATCTTTGCCCGAAAATGGAAACAAAGTGAAAGGATCATACTATCATATTCAATGAACATATAAAACAGTTATAACATTATAGATACTAATACATACACCAGTCCAGAAGATTTTAAAGTTTCTCTCAATGGATTTGAAAAGAATTTAATTTCTCAAGACACCAAAATCCTTACTGGAAAGCCCTATCTGGTTTCATGACAGATAACCTAGAGCAAAGAAAATATATACATTTTGGATAATACAAAGATAATTATTGATCATTCTTTTTTTACTAATAAGAGGGTGTATTTGTTCACAGTATTAGTTAAGTTCAACTTTGTGAATTGAGCGAACTGGTCTAGTTGAAAAAGTATTCCTTGCAGTTCACCTGTCATTTAATATATTTGGGATAAATAAACAAATAGCAGAGTTCATTTGGCGTATTTTTCAGGCTTTTCTTTTATTTAATGCACAGTAAATTTGCCCTTTCACCTATTATCTCACAGAAAAATAAATGGGTCACAATGCTTTTCTTCAGGGTGCATTGTTAATGACAAAAAGCACATGCAAGTGATGTTCACATAAGTGTGTTTGTGAAAACACCGAGGGGCTCTTTTATCCCAACAGATATTTAAATCAAGACACAATTTCCCCCTTTAAAAGGAGCCCCATAGTTATCCTTTTCGGACAACCCCCAGCAACATAAACCTTGTGCTATTTTCAGAATCCGCTCTTGTCAATTCCCTCCGCTCATTAGAGTGAGCAAAATGTGGCGGAACATTGTCTTCCTACTACTAGTCCTCAAAGGTAATTATTTCCCCCATACAGTGTTTATTTCCATGTTCTGCTCCTCTGTGCAGGTGATCTCATTAAAAACAAAAACCTTTGTTTTTAGGAGTCCAGTCTCAAGGACAGTTGGTGGAATCTGGAGGGGATGTGAGAAGACCTGGAGAGTCACTCCATCTCGCCTGCCAAGGTTCTGGATATAATTTTGGTGGCTATAGCATGAACTGGGTGAGACAGGCTCCTGGGAAAGGATTGGAATGGGTTGCAGGCATCTATCATGATTCCAGTGGAAAGTTCTACTCAGACAAAGTGAAGGGACGCTTCACCATCTCCAGGGACAATGCCAAAAGCCAGCTGTATCTCCAAATGAGCAGCCTCAAAGCTGAAGACACGGCAGTCTATTACTGTACGAGACACACACTGAGAGGCAGTGAATCTGAAGCTAGACAAAAACCTTCCTTTCTTCAGAGCAGCTCTTCAACTTGACTGGATTAGTCATTGAGGATTGATCTCTGTCTACTCTAGAGAGAGCTTCAGGATGTTTTATTCTGAATATCAGAGAGTTTGCTGTAAGAAAATATAGGGTGATGAAAACGGCTTAAATATTCCCGTTTCATCTTCCCTGTTTGCAAGTTGATCCATCTTGAGAAATAAACATAGAATGTAATATTGTCCTTTAATATCACAGCAGGAGTCTGGAAATGAATTTTCAGGATGAACCTTCTAACTATTCAAACGGCCATTCACATACGGAGGAAACACCTCCACTAAAACAATATCCTTGGAGAATTAGGAACATGTTTCCCCTCCTCATTTTTGACACTGGGGGGCAATGTTGCTACATGAAATCCCATTGTGTGTGCAGGGGTGAGGTAGGGAGTAAAAGAATTGTAATTAGATATTCTGGAGGCCAGATACGTTTTTATTTTATTTCTCTAATAATTCTCTGAAAATATCTCAAGAAAATTTCACATCTCAGGATGGTTCAGTGTGCACTGGGAAGCTGAGTTGCTGTTGTTGTTAGTTGCGAAGCCGTGTGTCAAATAATTTATTGTTGATTTTGTCACCCGACATTTCAAACCTTTGTTGACAATGAAATCAAACTGAAGGGATTATATTATCATATTCACTGAACATTTAAACAGTTAAAACATTATGGAGACAAATACATACACCAACCCAAAAGATTTTATAGTTTCCCTTAATGGATCTCAAAAGAATTTAATTTCTCAAGGCACCTTATTGGGAACCCCGAGCGGGCTTTATGACAGATAATCTAGAACAAACAAAATATTTTGAATAACAGAAAGAAAATTATTTATCATTCGCTTTCAAATAAGAGGGTGTATTTGGTCACAATATGACTTAAGTTTGATTTTGTGAGTTGACTGGCCCAACTATTCTAGTGACAGAATGTTCCTTGAAGTTTAGCTGCCATTTATTTTCCATAAAACAAACAAAGTTTAAGGAGGCTATCGTGTAGTAAAGATTCTAAATCTGATGTACCAGCCTTTTTAGCAGTAAATTAGTAAATTAGTTTCATCTCTATTATCTTGAATCATTTTGAGATGGGCTGATATTTTCCAGTCTTTTCTGTTAGTTAATGTGCACCAAACTGGCCCTTTTTCCTATTAACTCACACAAAACAAACCAACAAAAAAGGTCCAAACCCTTTTCTTAGGACTGGAATGTTAATTACAAAATGCACATGGAAGTGATGTTTACAGAGGTGTGCTTGTCAATGCACTGAGGGGCTCTTTTATCCCCACAGATATGTAAATCGAGGCACAATTTCCCCTTTAAAGGAGTCCCATGGTTTCCCTCTTCAGACAACTCCCACCAACATAAACCTTGTAATATTTCCTGAATCCTCTCCTGTCCTTTTTCCATTCATTACAGCAATCAAAAATGTGGCTAAACCTTGTGTCCTTACTAGTAGTCCTCAAAGGTAATGATTTCCACTAAATATTTTATTTCCAAATTCTGCTCTTTTATGCAGATCTCTTTTTAAAAACAAAAACAAAAAAACCAAAACAACCTTTGTTTTTAGGAGTCCAGTCTCAAGTCCAGCTGGTGGAGTCTGGAGGGGATGTGCGAAGACCTGGAGGGTCCCTCCGTCTCTCCTGCCAAGCCTCTGGATTCACTTTCAGTGACTATTTAATGAACTGGGTGAGACAGGCTCCAGGGAAAGGACTGGAATGGGTTGCCCGAATAGATGTAACTAGCACTTACTACTCAAACAAAGTGAAGGGACGCTTCACCATCTCCAGGGACAATGCCAAAAGCCAACTGTATCTGCAAATGAACAGCCTCAAAGCTGAAGACACGGCCGTCTATTACTGTGCGAGAGACACAGTGAGAGGAAATGAATCTGAAGCCAAACAAGAACCTTCCTTTCTTCAAAGCAGTCCCAGACCCTGGATTAGTCAGTAAAGATTGACTGATTTATAATGTGAACTTCAGGATGTTTTATTCTGGGTTTCAAAAAGTGTGCTGTAAGAAAACAACAACAACAACAACAGAAATCCAAGTACCCCATCCTTATTTACAAGGTGATTTGGCTTCACTGGAATGGAATGTAGTCTTTTAGTATCATGGTGGAAGGATGGAAATGAAACTTGAGGATAATCCTAAATATTCAAACTGCCAAACGCACACTGGGGAAATATGCTCTCTGAACGAAACTCCTTGGAAAATAAGGTTGATGTGTCCTCTCCTCAGTTTTGATTCTGGAGGCAATGTGGTCTCAAAATCCAACTGTCTACGCATCTGGAAGAGGTATTTTCGGGAATAAAATATGTATAATTGTATATTTTCTTATTTTGGAAGGGTGTAGACCAGCCCCCTGCTCAAGCAGGAGAACTTACCATTCCAGACAAACGGTTGTCCAGATTCTTCTTGAAAAGGAGATGGGGGGGGGAGGATGAGGAGGATATCAGAGTTGGAAGGGGCCTTGGAAACCTTCTAGTCCAACCCCCTGTTCAAGGAGGAGACCCTATTCCATTTCACACAAAGGGTTGTCCAATCACTTCTTTAAAACCTCATGTTGGAACATCCACAACCTCTGGAGGCAAGTTGTTCCATTGATTAATTGTTCTCACTGTCAGGAAATTTCTCCTTACACTCACCAAAAAGCTGAGAATTTTAATAAAATAATGTTATCATTGGTTTTTTGGCACCAGAAAAAGAAATGTCTGCATATTTTAAATCTTTGCTGGAAATGAAAACATACAGAGAGATGTTATCATATTTGGCTGAAATGCAAAAATGCCAAAAGATTGTATGCTAACATATAAATCAATTCAGAAAATTATACAGTTTTAAAGATCTGAAAAGAACTTAACTTCTCAAGAGACTACGATCCTTCCTGGATAGCCATAGCTGAATTTAGAACAGATGAAAGACTAAAATGTGAATCTTTCGGATTATTTATTTGTTTAAATTATTTGGTGCCCACCTCTTATTGAAATTGCTCAGATAATACAAAGAGAATCATTTATCATTATTTTTGAACTCAGAGAGAGAGTGTATTTTTTTCCCCATGAAATGACTTGAGTTTGACCTTGTGAGTTGGGTGAACCCAGTCACTTTGGCTCACAAGATGTTCTTAGAAGCTTAGCTACCAGTTCATGTGTTTGCGGTTCTCCATAAAATAAAGAAAGGTTAAGGATGCAGTTTTCTAGCAAACATCAGATGTGCTAGCTTTTTTATACGGTTTCTAATAAATAACTTTATTCCCTATTCCCTTGCATCACTTTGAGAAGTATTGAAATTTTGCAAGCTTTTGTTTTACTGAATGCACAGTAAACTCATAGGAAAAACAATGGGTCCCAACTGTTTTTATAGTTGGACACAAACTATAAAAACTATACACAAACTAAATGTGTATAGTTTATACACAAATGGAAGTTCACTGAAATGTATTAGCAAACTGTCCCTTTCTCCTAACTCACAGGGGGAAAAATGGGTCTGAACCATTTTCTTAGGATTGGAATGTTAATTACAACATGCACATGGAAGTGATGTTTACAGAAGTGTGCTTGTCAATGCGCTGAGGGGCTCTTTTATCCCAACGGATATGTAAATCGAGGCACAGTTTCCCCTTTAAAGGAGTCCCATGGTTTCCTTCTTCAAACAACAACCCCCAACATAAACCTTGTGCTATTTTCCTATATACAGTAAAAGAACTGTAATTAGATATTTTGGAGGCCAGATACGTTTTTATTTTATTTCTCTAATAATTCTCTGAAAATATCTCAAGAAAATTTCACATCTCAGGATGGTACAGTGTGCACTGGGAAGCTGAGTTGCTGTTGTTGTTAGTTGCGAAGCCGTGTGTCAAATAATTTATTGTTGGTTTTGTCACCCGACATTTCAAACCTTTGTTGACAATGAAAACAAACTGAAGAGATTATATTATCATATTCACTGAACATTTAAACAGTTAAAATATTATGGAGACAAATAACATACACCAACCCAAAAGATTTTATAGTTTCTCTTAATGGATCTCAAAAGAATTTAATTTCTCAAGGCACCTTACTGGGAACCCCTCGCTGGCTTTATGACAGATAATCTAGAACAAACAAAATATTTTGAATAACAGAAAGAAAATTATTTGTCATTCGCTTTCAAATAAGAGGGTGTATTTGGTCACAATATGACTTAAGTTTGATTTTGTGAGTTGACTGGCCCAACTATTCTAGTGACAGAATGTTCCTTGAAGTTTAGCTGCCATTTATTTTCCATAAAACAAATAAAGTTTAAGGAGGCTATCGTGTAGTAAAGATTCTAAATCTGATGTACTAGCCTTTTTAGCAGTAAATTAGTCAATTAGTTTCATCTCTATTATCTTGAATCATTTTGAGATGGGCTGATATTTTCCAGTCTTTTCTGTTAGTTAATGTGCACCAAACTGGCCGTTTTTCCTATTAACTCACACAAAACAAACCAACAAAAAAGGTCTGAACCCTTTTCTTAGGACTGGAATGTTAATTACAAAATGCACATGGAAGTGATGTTTAAAGAGGTGTGCTTGTCAATGCGCTGAGGGGCTCTTTTATCCCAACAGATATGTAAATCGAGACACAGTTTCCCCTTTAAAGGGGCCCCATGGTTTCCCTCTTCAGACAACACCCAGAATCATAAACCTTGTGATATTTCCTGAATCCTCTCCTGTCCCTTTTCCATTCATTACAGCAATCAAAAATGTGGCTAAACCTTGTGTCCTTACTAGTAGTCCTCAAAGGTAATGATTTCCACTATATATTTTATTTCCAAATTCTGCTCTTTTATGCAGGAGATCTCTTTTTTTTTTAAAAAAAACAACCTTTGTTTTTAGGAGTCCAGTCTCAAGTTCAGTTGGTGGAGTCTGGAGGGGATGTGCGAAGACCTGGAGGGTCCCTCCGTCTCTCCTGCCAAGCCTCTGGATTTACCTTCTAAAGTGGCTGGACAGACCACTCAAGACAGCTGGTAACTTCAACACGTTTATTAGAACAGAACAACAGGTAACAGGAGCACTTGGCTATTTATAGTCTGGCGCCGGTCGTTCGGTCCAATCACTGGCCGGTCTTTTTCCCGCTTCTCTTCTCCTCCAATCAGCTTTGCGGTACGTTTGACAGTTTGGTTCCTCGTGCTGGCGGCTTGTGTTGCTTTGACAGCCGAGAGCTGTCAACTAGTGCGCCTGCGTGAGTCGGGAGTTTTGACAGCTGTCAAAACTCCCTCGTGTTCAGCTGTCAACGCTTTACCTCATGTTCGGCTGTCAAATGCTTAACCTTACGAACCCATAATGTTAACACATTAACTGAACTATATAACTGAACTATATACATATAATACACCCCTTACCCTTCCCCTGGCTCGTTTCCACCCCCGTGTGTTTGTTTGTTACTTCCTTCCCACTCGTAGTCCTGTAAGTATGCTGGTGCTTTCCGCAATCGGCTGGATCGTCGCGGGGGAGTCTCATTTCCGGGTTCTCGTTCCTCTTGCGGTTGTAGTGGCTGTGCTTCTTCGGCAGGTGGGATACTTGGTATGAAGGAATGTAAAAGGGGTTGTTGAGGTGGTGGGGGTGTAATTTGTGGTTTGCGGATACGTAGTTGATCGACGTGACGGCGTAATTGGCCTTGTGAGTCTGAATGAATTAAGTATGAGACGGGACCGGTTTGTTTTATTATAACCCCCTGAATCCACTTTTGGTTGCTGGTATAATTCCGTGCCCAGATGGTTTGGCCTGGAGAGAAGGTTCGTGGTAATGGTGTTGGGGGTTCTTGGTGGTTTGATGTTCTATCAGGGTGCAGTCGGTCTAATCTCGTTATTAGTCTCCTGCCCCACCGCAGCTCAGCTGGCGTTTTTCCGGTGGTGGTGCCCGGTGTGGTGTGTTGGGCTAGGAGAAATTGACTAAGCCGCTGGTGCCAGTTCCCTTTTATGAACTTATTAAGTGCTTCTTTAGTGGACCTTACCATAATTTCTGCCATCCCATTCGTCGATGGGTGGAATGGCGCTGACGTCACCAGTCTAATACAGTTCCTCGAAGCGAACATCTGAAATTCACGAGAAGTGAATTGTGGGCCGTTATCAGAAACTATGACGTCTGGAAGGCCATGTGTTGCGAAAACTTTTCTAAGTGCTTGTATAGTGGAGTATGATGTAATTTTATTTAGGGGAATCACTTCGAGCCATTTAGAAAAGCTGTCAACTATTATTAAGAAATTCTGCCCTCGTATCGGTCCCGCGAAATCTAGGTGGATGCGGGACCAAGGATTTTTTGTCGTTTCCCATTTATGAACTGGGTCGTGGGGAGGCTCACTTCTCGTTAGTTGGCAAGTATAACATCCCCCTACGTGTTGTTCTATGTCCTTGTCAATCCCAGGCCACCATACATAGCTTCTTGCAAGGAGCTTCATTTTGACCATCCCTGGGTGTCCCTCGTGAAGGGTTTTTAATGTTTGTTGTATGTTTGTGTGTGGTATCACCACCCTGTTTCCCCATAATAGGCAGCCTAAGTGTGAGGTTAGTTCTAATTGTTTGGAAAAAAATGGACGGAACCTTTCCTCTGGGCATTTGTGTGGCCATCCCGTTGTGACCCATCGCAGGACCCTGCTGAGAGTGTTATCCTTAACGGAGTTGTCAGCAATGATTTTTGCTGTGAGGGGGCATTCTGGTAATTCATTCATAGCCAGTATGTCACCGGCGGGGGCTGGGTCTGGGTTGTAGCGCTGTATTGGAAGCCTGCTTAAACAGTCTGCATGTCCTAGTTCCCTGCCTGGCTTGTATATCAATTTGTAGGAATATGCTGATAAAAAGGTTGACCAGCGCAGGATTCTCGGGGATAATATTTGGGGGGTTGTTTTATTCCAGGTAAAGATGCCTAATAAGGGTTTGTGGTCTGTAAAGATAGTGAAGGGTCTGCCGTACAGATAGTCATGAAATTTTTTAACCCCGGCAACGATGGCCAGAGCCTCCCTATCAATTTGAGCGTAATTCCTTTCTGTTTTAGTTAGTGTCCGGGAATAGAATGCGATGGGTCTTTGAGTGTTGTCCTGGTGTAGGTGGCTCAAGACGGCTCCTATTCCATATGGAGATGCATCGCACGCGATGCAGACAGGGGCGTCCTCCTTGAATAAAGTGACAGTGGAGCTTTTGCAGATGATGTTTTTAAGTGACTGGAAACTATTCTCGTGTACTTTTGTCCAGGTCCAGGAACTGCCCTTGTCTAATAATCTATGAAGCGGTTCAGCAATTGTAGCCTTGTGGGGCAGGAAGGCGTGATAAAAATGTAATAGTCCTAAAAACGCCTGAAGTTCTTGTTTGTTTTTTGGGCTGGGGGCCGCTTGAATAGCTTTTAGTTTGTCATTGGTAGGGTGGATGCCTTGGGCATCGATTTTGTACCCGAGGAATTCCGTAGACGGAACTCCAATAGAGCACTTTTCTCTCTTTAGTTTAAATCCGGCAGTTCTGAACCGGTCTAGTACAGCTGACAGCCTGTCAGCTAAAATGGCTTCTGTTTCTCCGGCGATGAGTACATCGTCAAAGTAAGGAGAAACCCCGGGGATTCCTTTTAAAGTTTTTTCCATGATACTTTGAAATATGCCTGGGGCTGCCGAAATGCCAAATTGCAGTCTTGTCACTTTAAATGCTCCGCGGTGTGTGACAATTGTCTGGGCGACCGCAGTGTCATCTGTCACAGGCAATTGCAAATACGCCTGCGTGAGGTCTAATTTCGCAAAAATGGCGCCTGAGCGAATAGAAGCTAGGACATCCCTTACAGCTGGAATGGGGTAAGAATGGGCATTGAGCGCTAAGTTTAGGGTCCCTTTATAGTCAGCGCATATTCTAATTTGTCCATTTGGTTTTACTGGTGTTACGATGGGGGTTTCCCAGCTGCCCCCGTCAGTAGGTACTAAAACCCCCAGCTTGACGAGGCGTTCCAGTTCGTCCTCAATTTTTTGTTTGAGGGCGAAGGGGACCCTCCTGGCCCTGATTTTGACAGGTTGTATGGCGGGGTTCAAGTTAAGGGTGATGGGCGGGCCTGTATATTTGCCTAAAGAACCGTCGAAAACGTCTGCATATTTTCTGCAGACGGCCTCGAGGTTTGACGTTTGTACAGTATTGACGCCAGTAATGGCGATTCCTAAGGGGTTAAACCAATTTAACCCTATTAGATTAGTGCGATCCCCGCGGGTGACTATTACTTCTAGGGGTCCTTTGAATTTTTTGTACTCCACCCAGACCTTTGCTTTACCCTTAAGCTGAATCGGTGTTTTCTGGTAGTCTGCTAATTGAACCTGAGGGGGTTCTAACGGTATTGTTTTTTTTACTGCGCCGGCAGACTTCCCTAAACGTCTTAAACGAAATTAGTGTTACAGCTGAGCCTGAATCCACCTCCATGTCACAAATGACTCCTTGCAGCTTAGTTTTAATTTTTACCTTAGGGCTCAAATTGTGCACCCTGTCAATTGCCTCTATTAACACTTCTGGGGCTTTTCCCTTACTGGCTCGGTAGGGGATCGTACCTGGGGGGGTAGCCTCCACTTCATGCAGATTGTCACGGGGACGGCTCCGGCAGACGGGTTTGATGTGGCCAGTCTTGCCACAGTTGTGGCATTTAGCGCTCCTAAACCGGCAATTGGCCCGGGCATGGTTGCCCCCACAACTGGCACAGACGTTGCGTTGTTCACTTTGAGCTGGCGCGAAGTTTCTTGGTTTGGAATGGTTGTGGGTGTCACTTCGTCTGTTTTGCCTTCTCTCCATACGGCGTTGTATGGCGTCAGTGTCGGTCAAGTCTATGGACTCTTCGTCGCTGAAAGATGCTTCGTCCTGATGGACGCTGCCCTGGGGTTCCATTGCTGTTCGGGTGAGGGACTTCTTGTGGTTGTCCTCATATGCCAAGATCTCCCGTGAGACCTGGGCAAGCGTCATCTCAGGTTTTGACGTGATTTTCTTCCTGAGGCGTTCGTCTCTCAGGCCGATGACCACCTGGTCCCGGATCCGCTCTTCTAAATCAGGAAAGTTGCAGCTCCGCACAGCGTGCCGGACTCCTGCGATGAAGTCGTTCGCAGCTTCATCCGGCCGCTGTCTTCGCAGGGCGAACTGTACTCGCCAGTACAGTTCCGAGCGGGCCGGCATGTAGTGTTTGCTAAGCCGGTCGATGAGCTCGGCATATGGGACCTCGGTGATCGGCACGGGGCTGAATAGCCCGACAGCAGCGTTGTAGACGGGTGGTCCGCTGATGTATAGAAGGGCTGCTGCTTTGGCTCTGTCATCCGTGATTTTGCTGACGAGGAGGAACCCCTCGACCTGCCCCAGGTGCGACTCCCATCGCTCGGGGTGGTGAGTGTCGAATTCCCTCACTCGTCCAAAATTTGCCATGCTGTCAGGGTTCGGTGGTCCGCTTCACTGTGGAAGTTAAAACTTCCAGTGACTTAGCTCGGCTGGCCGGAACTGCCTTCCTGGCCGTGACTTCAGCTCGGGAAGCGGATCCCACCTTCGTCGCCAGTAAAGTGGCTGGACAGACCACTCAAGACAGCTGGTAAATTCAACACGTTTATTAGAACAGAACAACAGGTAACAGGAGCACTTGGCTATTTATAGTCTGGCGCCGGTCGTTCGGTCCAATCACTGGCCGGTCTTTTTCCCGCTTCTCTTCTCCTCCAATCAGCTTTGCGGTACGTTTGACAGTTCGGTTCCTCGTGCTGGAGGCTTGTGTTGCTTTGACAGCCGAGAGCTGTCAACTAGTGCGCCTGCGTGAGTCGGGAGTTTTGACAGCTGTCAAAACTCCCTCGTGTTCAGCTGTCAACGCTTTACCTCATGTTCGGCTGTCAAATGCTTAACCTTACGAACCCATAATGTTAACACATTAACTGAACTATATAACTGAACTATATACATATAATACACCTTCAGCAGCTATGCAATGCATTGGGTGAGACAGGCATCAGGGAAAGGCCTGGAATGGGTTGCTAGAACTGGCGGTTACTACTCTGACAAAGTGAAGGGACGCTTCACCATCTCCAGGGATGATGCCAAAAGCCAGCTGTATCTGCAGATGAACAGCCTCAAAGCTGAAGACACGGCAGTCTATTACTGTGCGAGAGACACAGTGAGAGGAAGTGAATCTGAAGCCAAACAAGAACCCTCCTTTCTTCACTCATTAACTTTATTAAGTCTCATGTCCTAGATTAGTCAATGAGGATTGTTCTCTGTCTACTGAGAGCTTCAGACAGGACTGTTTTCTTCTAAGTATCAGAGAGATTGCTGTAAGAAAATGAAAAGAAAAATAATAATCCATGTTTATCAGTCTGTTTAAAAGCCAGTGCAATCCTAGGCTGCATTAACAGAGGGATTAAGATTAAGATTAAGGTCAAAAATAATGAAGTCGTTCCACTGATTAATTGATCTCACTGTCAGTAAATTAGTTTTATTTATTTATTTTTTATTTTATTTTAATCCCATTTATATCCTGCCCTTCTCCGAAGACTCAGGGCGGCTTAGGAGTCCAGTCTCAAGGACAGTTGGTGGAATCTGGAGGGGATGTGAGAAGACCTGGAGAATCTCTCCATCTCTCCTGCCAAGCCTCTGGGTTCACCTTCAGAAGCCAGCACATGAACTGGGTGAGACAGTCTCCAGGGAAAGGACTGGACTGGGTTTCAGGCATCTATGTTGATTCCAGTGGAAAGTTCTACTCAGACAAAGTGAAGGGGCGCTTCACCGTCTCCAGGGACAATGCCAAAAGCCAGCTGTATCTGCAGATGAACAGCCTCAAAGCTGAAGACACGGCCATCTATTACTGTATGAAAGACACTGTGAAGCCAAAGAAGAACCTTCCTATCTCCAAAGCAACTCTTCAACTTGACTGAGCCCCAGACCTTGAATTATTCAATGAGGATTGATCAATGTCTACTGAGAACTTCAAGATGTTTTCTTGGAGGTATCAGAGAGTTTGCTGTAAGAAAATGTAAGATGAAGAAAATGGCTTGAAAATTCCATTTTCACCTTCCCTGTTTACAAGGTGATTAATGTTCTGGAAAAAAAAACATGGAATGGAATATTGTCCTTTAGTATCATGGCAGAAGCCTGGAAATCAAACATCAGGGTGAACCTTCTAAATATCCAAACTGCCATTCTCATATTGAAGAAACACCTGCACAAAAAACAAACATGCGTGCTAGTCGTTTCCGACTCTAGGGGCCGGTGCTCATCTCCGTTTCAAAGCCGAAGAGCCAGCGCTTGTCCGAGGACGTCTCCGTGGTCATGTGGCCGGCATGACTAGACGCCAAAGGCACACGGAACGCTGTTACCTTCCCACCGGAGTGGTCCCTATTTTTCTACTTGCATTTTTACGTGCTTTCGAACTGCTAGGTTGGCAGAAGCTGGGACGAGTAACAGGCGCTCACTCTGTTACGGGGCACTCGGGATTCGACCGGCCAAACTGTCGACCATCTGATCGACAAGCTCAGCGTCCTAACCCACTGAGCCACCGCGTCCCTTTATATATACACACACAAACACACACACACACACAGACACACACACACACATATATATATATACACATTTTTCTCCATTAATTCACTGAAAAGTTCTCAAGAAAATTTCACATATATATAAAATGGTGGATTGTTGGTTTTGGTCACCCGAGAAACTGTCTAGTTATTTCAAATCTTTGTTGAAAATAAAAATAAAATAAAATGGATTATATTATCATATTCAGTGAACATGTAAAACAGTTTTCGAGGCCACAGATGTTTTTTTATTATTATCATATTCAGTGAATATGTAAAAAAGTTTTCGAGGCCACAGATTTTTTTTATTATTATTTCCTTAATAATTCATTGAAACATTTTTAAGAAAATTGTAGGATTAGTCAATGTGAAACTGAGAAATTTCATTAAAAGATAGATTTTGTCTTTAAGTCACCAGAAAAAACTTATCTAGTTATTTCAAATCTTTGCCCGAAAATGGAAAAAAAGTGAAAGGATCATACTATCATATTCAATAAACATACAAAACAGTTATAACATTGTAGATACTAATATATACACCAGTTCAGAAGATTTTAAAGTTTCTCTCAATGGATTTGAAAAGAATTTAATTTCTCAAGACACCAAAATCCTTACTGGAAAGCCCTATCTGGTTTCATGACAGATAACCTAGAGCAAAGAAAATACATACATTTTGGATAATACAAAGATAATTCTTTATCATTCTTTTTTTCTAATAAGAGAGTGTATTTGGTCACAATATTATTTAAGTTCAACTTTGTGAATTGAGCCAACTGGTCTAGTTGAAAAAGTATTCCTTGCAGTTCACCTGTCATTTAATGTATTTGGGATAAATAAACAAATAACAGAGTTCATTTGGCGTATTTTTCAGGCTTTTCTTTTATTTAAGGCACAGTAAATTTGCCCTTTCACCTATTATCTCACAGAAAAATAAATGGGTCACAATGCTTTTCTTAAGGGTGCATTGTTAATGACAAAAAGCACATGCAAGTGATGTTCACAGAAGTGTGTTTGTCAAAACACTGAGGGGCTCTTTTATCCCAACAGATATTTAAATCAAGACACAATTTCCCCTTTAAAAGGAGCCTCATAGTTATCCTTTTCGGACAACCCCCAGCAACATAAACCTTGTGCTGTTTTCAGAATCCACTCTTGTCAATTCCTCTCCACTCTTTAGAGTGAGCAAAATGTGGCGGAACATTGTCTTCATACTACTAGTCCTCAAAGGTAATTATTTCCCCCATACAGTGTTTATTTCCATGTTCTGCTCCTCTGTGCAGGTGATCTCATTTAAAAACAAAAACCTTTGTTTTTAGGAGTCCAGTCTCAAGGACAGTTGGTGGAATCTGGAGGGGATGTGAGAAGACCTGGAGAGTCACTCCATCTCTCCTGCCAAGGTTCTGGATATAACTTTGGTGGCTACAGCATGAACTGGGTGAGACAGGCTCCTGGGAAAGGACTGGAATGGGTTGCAGGCATCTATCATGATTCCAGTGGAAAGTTCTACTCAGACAAAGTGAAGGGACGCTTCACCATCTCCAGGGACAATGCCAAAAGCCAGCTGCATCTGCAAATGAGCAGCCTCAAAGCTGAAGACACGGCAGTCTATTACTGTACAAGACACCCACTGAGAGGCAGTGAAGCTGAAACTAGACAAGAACCTTCCTTTCTTCAGAGCAGCTCTTCAACTTGACTGGATTAGTCAATAAGGATTGATCTCCGTCTACTCTAGAGAGAAATTCAGGATGTTTTATTCTGGATATCAGAGAGTTTGCTGTAAGAAAATATAGGGTGATGAAAATGGCTTAAATATTCCCGTTTCATCTTCCCTGTTTACAAGGTGATCCATCCTGAGAAATAAACATAGAATCGAATATTGTCTTTAATATCACAGTAGGAGTCTGTAAATGAATTAGGAACATGTTTCCCTTCCTCATTTTTGACACTGGGGGGCAATGTTGCTACATTAAATCCCATTGTGTGTGCAGGGGGTGAGGTAGGCAGTAAAATAATTGTAATTAGATATTCTGGAGGCCAGATACGTTTTTATTTTATTTCTCTAATAATTCTCTGAAAATATCTCAAGAAAATTTCACATCTCAGGATGGTTCAGTGTGCACTGGGAAGCTGAGTTGCTGCTGTTGTTGGTTGCGAAGCCGTGTGTCAAATAATTTATTGTTGGTTCTGTCACCCGACATTTCAAACCTTTGTTGACAATGAAAACAAACTGAAGGGATTATATTATTCATATTATTTTAACTGTTTAAATGTTCATATTCACTGAACATTTAAACAGTTAAAACATTATGGAGACAAATACATACACCAACCCAGAAAATTTTATAGTTTCTCTTAATGGATCTCAAAAGAATTTAATTTCTCAAGGCACCTTACTGGGAACCCCTCGCTGGCTTTATGACAGATAATCTAGAACAAACAAAATATTTTGAATAACAGAAAGAAAATTATTTATCATTCGGTTTCAAATTAGAGGGTGTATTTGGTCACAATATGACTTAAGTTTGATTTTGTGAGTTGACTGGCCCAACTATTCTAGTGACAGAATGTTCCTTGAAGTTTAGCTGCCATTTATTTTCCATAAAACAAATAAAGTTTAAGGAGGCTATCTTGTAGTAAAGATTCTAAATTTATTTTTTATTTTATTACATTTATATACCGCCCTTTCCCGGAGGACTCAGGGCGGTTTACAGGGAATTAAAAACCAAAAATACAAAAGTTAAAACCAGTTTAAAAAAGATTAAATTTATCCTTATACAAATAAAACCCCAATTAAAATAAATTAATCCTCAGCCTGGGCCAGAGAGCTCAAAGAGCCAGGTCTTCAGGCCCCGGCGGAATGAACGGAGGTCGGGGGCAGTCCTCAGCTCCACTGGCAGCTGGTTCCAGAGGGCAGGCGCCCCCACTGAGAAGGCCCTATCCCTGGGTGTTACCCGCCGGCAATCTCTTACCGGTGGGACCCTGAGAAGACCCTCCCTGTGGGAGCGCACTGGACGAAGGGAACTTGATGCTGGCAGCAGGTGTTCCCTCAAATACCCCGGACCCAAGCCATGTAGGGCTTTATAGGTAATGACCAGCACCTTGAATTTCACCCGGAGGGCAACCGGAAGCCAATGCAGCTCGCGGAGTAGAGGTGTTACATGGGAGTATCGGGAGACCCCCATTACAACTCGCGCGGCCGCATTCTGCACCAGTTGAAGCCTCCGAGTGGTCCTCAAGGGCACTAGCCTTTTTAGGAGCAAATTAGTCAATTAGTTTCATCTCTATTATCTTGAATCATTTTGAGATGGGCTGATATTTTCCAGCCTTTCCTGTTAGTTAATGTGCACCAAACTGGCCGTTTTTCCTATTAACTCACACCAAACAAACCAACAAAAATGGTCTGAACCCTTTTCTTAGGACTGGAATGTTAATTACAAAATGCACATGGAAGTGATGTTTACAGAGGTGTGCTTGCCAATGCGCTGAGGGGCTCTTTTATCCCCACAGATATGTAAATCGAGGCACAGTTTCCCCTTTAAAGGATCCCCATGGTTTCTCTCTACAGACAACACCCAGAATCGTAAACCTTGTGATATTTCCTGAATCCTCTCCTGTCCCTTTTCCATTCATTACAGCAATCAAAAATGTTACTAAACCTTGTGTCCTTACTAGTAGTCCTCAAAGGTAATGATTTCCACTATATATTTTATTTCCAAATTCTGCTCTTTTATGCCTGAGATCTCTTTTTTTAAAAAACAAAAACAAAAAACAAAACAACCTTTGTTTTTAGGAGTCCAGTCTCAAGTCCAGTTGGTGGAGTCTGGAGGGGATGTGCGAAGACCTGGAGGGTCCCTCCGTCTCTCCTGCCAAGCCTCTGGATTCACTTTCAGCAACTATTTAATGAACTGGGTGAGACAGGCTACAGGAAAAGGACTGGAATGGGTTGCCCAAATAGATGTAACTAGCACTTACTACTCAGACAAAGTGAAGGGACGCTTCACCATCTCCAGGGACAATGCCAAAAGCCAGCTGTATCTGCAAATGAACAGCCTCAAAGCTGAAGACACGGCCATCTATTACTGTGCAAGAGACACAGTGAGAGGAAGTGAATCTGAAGCAAAGCAAAAACCTTCCTTTCTTCAGAGCAGTCCCAGACCCTTGATTAGTCAGGAAAGATGGACTGATTTCTAATGTGAACTTCAGGATGTTTTATTCTGGGTTTCAAAAAGTGTGCTGTAAGAAAACAACAACAACAACAACAACAAATCCAAGTACCCCGTCCCTATTTACAAGGTGATTTGGCTTCACTGGAATGGAATGTAGTCTTTTAGTATCATGGTGGAAGGATGGAAATGAAACTTGAGGATAATCCTAAATATTCAAACTGCCAAACGCACATTGGGGAAATATGCTCTCTGAATGAAACTCCTTGGAAAATAAGGTTGATGTGTCCTCTCCTCAGTTTTGATTCTGGAGGCAATGTTGTCTCAAAATCTAACTGTCTATGCATCTGGAAGAGGTATCTTTGGGAATAAAATATGTATGATTGTATATTTTCTTATTTTGGAAGGGTCTAGACCACCCCCCCTGCTCAAGCAGGAGAACTTACCATTCCAGACAAATGGTTGTCCAGACTCTTCTTAAAAAGGAGGTGGGGGGAGAGGATGAGGAGGATATCAGAGTTGGAAAGGGCCTTGGAAACGTTCTAGTCCAACCCCCTGTTCAAGGGGGAGACCCTATTCCATTTCACACAAAGGGTTGTCCAATCACTTCTTAAAAACCCCATGTTGGAACATCCACAACCTCTGGAGGCAAGTTGTTCCATTGATTAATTGTTCTCACTGTCAGGAAATTTCTCCTTACACCAGGGGTGTCAAACTCAATTTCATTGAGGGCCGCATCAGCATTGTGGTTGCCCTTAGGGGGCCAGGTGGGCATGGCCTACGGGGTGGGCATGGCCAGCTCTACATTGTTCACATCAGTGGTGCTTGGACACAAACTATACTTGGACACAACTATACTTGGACACAAACTATAAAAACTATACACAAACTAAATGTTTATAGTTTATACACAAATGGAAGTTCACTGAAATGTATTAGCAAACTGTCCCTTTCTCCTAACTCACAGGGGAAAAATGGGTCTGAACCCTTTTCTTAGGACTAGAATGTTAATTACAAAATGCACATGGAAGTGATGTTTACAGAAGTGTGCTTGTCAATGCTCTGAGGGGCTCTTTTATCCCAACAGATATGTAAATCGAGGCACAGTTTCCCCTTTAAAGGAGCCCCATGGTTTCCCTCTTCAGACAACACCCAGAATCATAAACCTTGTGATATTTCCTGAATCTTCTCCTGTCAATTCCCTCCATTCGTTAGAGTGAGCAAAAATGTGGCTAAACCTTGTCTCCTTCCTAGTAGTCCTCAAAGGTAATTATTTCCCCTACGTATGTAAAATTTATTTCCATGTTCTGCTCTTGCATGCAGGAGATCTCATTAAAAAAAATTCTTTTTAGGAGTCCAGTCTCAAGTCCAGCTGGTGGAGTCTGGAGGGGATGTGAGAAGACCTGGAGAGTCCCTCCGTCTCTCCTGCCAAGCTTCTGGATTCACCTTCAGCAGCTATGGGATGCACTGGGTGAGACAGGCTCCAGGGAAAGGTCCAGAATGGGTGGCATCCATAAACACCGGTTCCGGTACTTACTACTCAGACAAAGTGAAGGGACGCTTCACCATCTCCAGGGACAATGCCAAAAGCCAGCTCTATCTGCAGATGAGCAGCCTCAAAGCTGAAGACACGGCCGTCTATTACTGTGCGAGAGACACAGTGAGTGGAAGTGAATCTGAAGCAAAGCAAAAACCTTCCTTTCTTCAGAGCAGTTCTTCAACTTGACAGAGCCACAGACCATGGATTAGTCAATGAGGATTGATCTATGTCTACTGAGAACTTCAGGATGTTTTGTTCTGGGTATTAGAGATAGTGACAGATTTGGTTTTCCTGGGCTCCAAGATCACTGCAGGTGAGGACTGTAGCCAAGAAATTAAAAGATGCTCGCTCCTCGGGAGGAAACCCATGACAAATCTAGACAGCACACTAAAAAGCAGAGACATAACCCTGTTCTGGGTGTCAGAGAGTTTGCTGTTAAGAAAATGAAAAATTCCACATTCTCCGTCCCTGTTTACAAGGAGATTTGGCTTCACTGTAGTGGAATGCAGTCCTTTAATATCATGGTGGAAGGATGGAAATAAAACTTTAAGATAATTGTTCTAAATATCCAAACTGCCAACACACATTGGAGAAATATCTGCTCTAAATGAATCTCATTGGAGAATTATCAAGAATTGTCCTCTCCTCAGTTTTGACTCTAAAGGGCAAATGTTGCCATACAAAATTCAATTGTCTATCCAGCTAAAGAGAATTTGCTAGGGAATAAAACATGCACATTACATATTATCTCATTTTGGAATTGTAATATTTTTCTTATTTCCAATAATATTTCATGGAGTCTCAAGAAAATTTCCCATCTCAGGAGTGTACAAGGCTCACAGGGAAGGTGAGAATTTGTATAAAATAATTCGTCATCCGTGTTTGTCACCAGAGGATATGTCAAATCTTTCCTTGGAATGAAAACAAAACGAAGGGGTTTTACTAACATATTCAGTGAACATGTGTAAAACGGTTGAAACATTATCAATACAAATCCTGCCTCAGATACTCGATTAGCCAATTAAGATTGATCACCTTCAAGTGAGAACCTTAGGATTCCTTTATTCTAGGTATCAAATTAGAGAGTTTGATAATGAAAATGGCTTGATAACTGCTCTTCTACCTTCCCTGTTTACAAGGTGATTTATTTTCAGGAAACAAAATATGGAATGGAATCTTGTCCTTTCATGGCTTAAAGCCTGGAAATGAAACTTCAGAGTAAAACTTCTACACATCCAAACTGCAATTCACATATTGATGTGTGATCTTGTCACTGCGTTTTTTTTTAATCTTTTGTCCGTAAACTCCTTGCAGTCTGTTTCTTTGCAAGTTGAATTGTTATCTTATCCAGTGCTTTTTTTGTAAAAGAAAAAGGTGCCGGAACTCACACATGTCATAGAAGCCACCTTGCCTACCCTACAAGTTTCCATCCAAAAAAGCTGCCGGAACTCCGTTCTGAGTGTTCTACGAGAAAAAAAGCCCTGATCTTATCTTTGTAACCATGGTGAGTGGCACATGTTCAGCCATGTATTTTGTTTGGTTTTATATTTATTACTGTGTGCGCATGTCCAAAGCAAAAGTTACTTTCTTTTTTCTTTCCTTGGTGCTCTCTGGTGAGATAGACATGTAGCCATGAGTCTTTCTGTGTTTTTACAAGTTTCTTTGTAATTAAAAGGTTAATAGTAGAATATATGCTTCGGGTTTTCTTTGTTTATCATGCATCAAAATGAACCACGGTTCATCACGCTCTGATAGGGTTTGTTTACTCTCCTGACACATCTGGACCAAAAGAATCTCCTTGGGGAATTAAGAACATGCTTCCCCTCCAGATATTTGACACTGGGGTGCAATGTTGCTATATGAAATCTAATTTTCTATGCACCTGGTGGGGGTGGGGAAGGGAATAAAACAAATGTCATTATATAGTGTCACATTTTGGAGGCCAGATACCGTTTTTATTTTATTTCTGTAGTAATTCAGTGAAAAGTTCTCAAGAAAATTTTACAACACAGAAGATGTCAGCATGACATTGAGAAATGTTATTAAAAATAGAATGTGGGTTTTCGACCCCAGAGAAACCTATAATGATAACTTTATTGTCACTTTAAATGTACACCAATCGGCATACATCAAAATGAAATTTTGTTGCATACAGCTCTCAAAGGGTCACCACCTCCGATATATACTCCTTGTTCGGGGCCCGCTCAAATTTCACATTGTCCATTTTAGTCTCTAGGGAGTGAACGATGGCAAACAGGACAGATGGAAATGGGGCTCCATGTGGATTAGCCCTCAAATTAGCTTGTATTCTGATAACCTCGCCTTCTTTCCTTTTTCTGATCCTGACTCTTCCACCCTTTCCTTAAAGAGGCCTTGCTTCTTTTCACCCCTGGAGCACGCTGCTGCCGTCGCCACCAACTCCTCCAAAAGCCTCTCTCTCTTCCTCTGGGCCTGCCGACAGCCTCATCCAGTTCCTTTGCTCCATAAGATCCAGGTCCTCTCTGCCTCCTCTGGAAACAGCCCTGATTTGCAGTAGAATCCATCACTGGGCCAGCAGTCAGATCTTGCTGCTGGTAGAACAAATTCAAACAGCGCCAACGACTTTTAACGGTCTCACCAACAGTTCCAAAACAACTAGAAACTCGCCAGGCCAGCAAAGATTGTCGGTCATATGTCGTATGTTACCTTAGTTCCACCATGTTGCTCAAACACATTAAAATTTCCTGGTCATGTGGCCTATAGCCCTTACTATCCCTCCCAAAACTATTTGCCTTCAAGAGCCAATGCAGCCGCAGCCATTCCAGGCGCCGCCATCTTAGTACTTCAAATCTTTTCTGGAAATGGAAACAACATGAAAGGATTAAAGGATTATATTATCACATTTAGTGAACATATAAAACAGTTAAAACATTATATACACCAAACAAGAAGATTTCAAAGTTTCCCTCAATGGAACTCAAAATAACTTAATTTACTAAGATAGTATAATCCTTACTGGGAAGCCATGCCTGGGTTTACACCAGATAACCCAAAGCAACCATAATTACAGAGGTAATTATTTTTCATTCTGTTTCAGTTGACAGACTGTCTTTGGCCACATTATGACTTAAGTTTCTGAGTTGAGTGGACACAACTAGTCTATCATTCAATGTGTTCCTTGAAGCTTAACTGCCATTTAATATATTTGAGATGTTCCATAAAATTTATTTATTTATTTATTTATTTATTTGATTTATATACCGCCCTTCTCCCGAAGGACTCAGGGCGGTGTACAGGGCAATAAAAATAAGAATACAGGATACAAGATTTAAAGTTAAATGATTGTGCCCAATGTAGTAAGTTCGTTAAAAACAATGTTAAAACCCGAAACCCATCAGACCAGGCCGGCTTGTTCGAATAAATAAATAATAAATCTCACAGGGAAAAAAGATGGGTTTCAACCGTTTTGTTAGGATTAAAATGTTAATTGAGAAATGCATATGCAAATGATGCTCACATAAATGTATTAGTCAAAGTGCTGAGGTGCTTTTTTATCCCAAGAGATATGTAAATCAAGGCACAATATTCCCTTTAAAGGATCCACTTGGATTTCATTTTCAGACAACACCCGAAATCATCAACTTTGTGATATTTCCAGAATCTCCTCCTGTCACTTCCCTCCATTCATTAGAGTGAGCAAAAATGTGGTTAAACCTTGTGTCCTTACTAGTAGTCCTTAAAGGTAATTATTTTCCTTATGCAAAATTTATTTCTATGTTCTGCTCTTGCATGCAGGAGATCTCATTAAAAAAAATATAATAATAATAACCTTGTTTTATCCTATATAAGCTAGAGAGTGATAGATTTTAGAGTTTATGGTTGTTAGTATATGGTTGTTTATGATTGTTTTTTTATATATATATATACCTTGTATTTAGCTCTGGGAAGTCGGGGGGGGGGAGAGGAAGGGGGGAGGGAGAAGGGAGGGGGAGGGGGATTTTTTAAGGGGAAAAATTGTATGTTAAAACTTTTCAATAAAAAAAAATCTTTTTAGGAGTCCAGTCTCAAGTCCAGTTGGTGGAGTCCGGAGGAGATGTGAGAAGACCTGGAGGGTCTCTCTGTCTCTCCTGCCAAGCCTCTGGATTCCCCTTCAGCAGCTATGGAATGCACTGGGTCAGACAGTCTCCAGGGAAAGGTCTGGAATGGGTGGCATCCATAAACACTGATTCAGGTGCTTCCTACTCAGACAAAGTGAAGGGGCGCTTCATTATCTCCAGGGACAATGCCAAAAGCCAGATGTATCTGCAGATGAACCACCTCAGAAGTGGAGACACCACAGTCTATCACTGTTCAGGAGACACAGTGAGAGGAAGTGAATCTGAAGCCAAACAAGAACCTTCCTAGGTTTGATTATTGTCTAGTGAGAACTTCTGGACATCAAATAGTTTACTGTAAGAAAACAAATATTCCCTGTTTACAAGTTGATTTGGCTTCACTGGAATGTAATGTAGTCTTTTAGTATCATGGCGGAAGGATGAAAAGGAAACTTTTGGATAATTGTTCTAAATATTCAAACTGCCAAACACATATTGAGGAAACATCTGCTCTAAATAAATCTCTCTGGAGATTTCAAAAGATGTGTCCTCTGCTCATTTTTAACTGTAGAAGTAATGTTGCCACAGAAAATCCAGGTGCCCATTCATCTGGAGGGGATGTGCTAGGGAATAATATATGTTTAATTATAAATGGTCTTATTTTGGAAGTTCGATATTTAAATATCTCAAGAAAATTTCATATCTCCGGAGGGGACAGTCCTCCCTGCGATGCTGAGAGTTTTCATAAAATAATTTATTGTTGGCTTTGTTACCAGAGAAACTGTCTAGGTATTTCAAAACTTTCCTGGAAATGAAAACTAAATGAAGGGATTATATTATCATGCACACACCAATTCAGAATATTTTAAAGTTTCCCTCAAGAGAACTTAAAAGAACTTATTTCCTAATGATATCATAATCCTTACTAGGAAAGCACCTCTGGGTTTACAACAGATAACCTGGAGGAAATAGAATCTTTTTGGATAATGCAAACAGAAATAATTATCGTTTTGTTTAAATTGAGAGATTGCATGTGGTTGCAATATGAGTTAAATTTGACTTTGTAAGTTGATTGGACCTGAGCAGTTAGTTGATAAACTGTTCCTCAAAGCTTAACTGCCATTTTATGAATTTGGGATTTTTCATAAAATAAACAACGGTTAAAGAAAGATTTCATAGTAAACATCCTAACTTTGATGGACTAACTTTTTTATATGCTCTCTGATAAGTAAATTTATTTATTTATTACCTTGAATTGTTTTGAGAAGGGCTAAAATTTTTCAGGCTTTTGTTTTAGTTAAGGTATAACAAAATGGTCCTTTCTACTCTTCACTCACAGAAAAAAAATGGCTCTCAATCTTTTTCTTATGTCAGAGCATGCACAGTCTTATTGTGCTTTTGTCTTATACACAGTCTTATTGCACCTTTCCAGCTGTTTCTGTTCCTCCTCCAGCAACCAGCCAGTCAAATAACTCATGGTTGAGTCCCTCTCTTGCATGGACTCTAAACTAGTCACTAGGGTGTCTCATGAAGTGTCCAATGAACTGAGCACCACATACACCTTATGTGACTCGGTAAAAGTCATCTCACTGTCCTCCAATTCTAGGAATGTCTTTCTCATGGACTGCAAATGCGTAGACATGCTGTCTCCCAGCTTCAGCTGTGCTTGTCAGCATTACTTTGCTGCTCACAGTCTCTCTCACATACTTACTGTGCAAAGCCTCCCAGCACTCTTTAGCAGACTGGAGATCCCTCATATGTATCAGTTGGCTATCCTCCAAACTCAGGATTATGCTGGGCAATGCTTTCTCATTCTTTTTCCGGTCCCCATCATCCAGGGCTGCAGGTGGATGAGTAACTATCATCCACAACTCCTCCCTTCACAGGTACATCTCGATTTTCAGACACCAGGAAAGGTATTTTGTCTCATTCAGCCAAGATACTGTGAAACCTCCTCTGATTATGCTGATGGAAGCCATGTTGCCTGCCTCTTTCAACTACCATAAACCACCACAAACCACAAGCCTTAAATCCTCTGGCTGTGGGTCAAACTCTCACTGGGTTTCTCCTCATTCTGGGCCCATAACCTGTCAGAGCATGCACAATCTTATTGCAGTGAGTTAACCTGGGAGTAAATACAGTAAATAGTGGTTTGTATTAAATGGTGGTTTATCTAACACTATCTACAATATCATACACCAGGAACAATACACATGCATATGGTAATTCAGCAAACTCCAGCACACATCGATTACAGCAGGAAATGGATGAGGGAGAGAAACATCCCAGCAAAAGCCTTCCCTTTTATACTCAGGCTCTTAAAGAGACACAGACACTGCTGAGTCATTCCTATCATCCACCTTACTTTACACCATCTGGTTAGCCTTTAAATCATTACCCTGACATCTTAGGACTTGAATGTTAATTGCAAAGTGCACCAAAATGTATCAGTCAATGCCCTTTAGGGCTCTTTTATCCCAACAGATATGCAAATCAAGGCACAATTTCCCCTTTAAAGGAGTCCCATGGTTTCCCTTTTCAGACAACACCCACCAACATAAACCTTGTGCTATTTCCAGAATCCTCTCCTGTTAATTCCATCCATTCATTAGAGGGACCAAAAATGTGGTTAAACCTTGTGTCCTTACTAGTACTCCTTAAAGGTAATTATTCCCCCTAGGTAATGTTTATTTCCATGTTATGCTTCTGTATGAAGGAGATCTCATTAAAAAATTATACGTAATAATAATAACCTTTTCTTCTTAGGAGTCAAATCTCAAGAACAGTTGGTGGAGTCTGGAGGGGATGTGAGAAAACCTGGAGAATCCCTCGATCTTTCCTGCCAAGCCTCTGGGTTCACCTTCAGAAGCTACCACATGGACTGGGTGAGACAGGCTCCTGGGAAAGGACTGGAATGGGTTGCACGCATTTATACTGATTCCAGTGGAAAGTTCTACTCAGACAAAGTGAAGGGCCGCTTCACCATCTCCAGGGATAATGCCAAGAGCCAGCTGTATCTGCAAATGCACAGCCTCAAGGCTGAAGACACAGCTGTTTATTATTGTGCAAGAGACACAGTGAGAAGAAGTGAATCTGAAGCCAAACAATAACCTTCCTTCTTCAGAGTAGGTTTCATTAACTGTCTTGTGAGAACTTCTGGGTATCAAAGAGTTTGTTGTAAGGAAATGAAAAACTTCCAAGTCCAGCTTTCCTGTTTATAAGGTGATTTGCTTTCACTGGAATGTAATGTAGTCTTTTAGCATTATGGCAAAAGGAAACTTTAGGATAATTGTTCTCAATATCCAAAATGCCGAACGCATATTTTCTGAACGAATGAAAACTAAATGAAGGGATTATATTATCATATTCACTGAACATGTAAAACAGTTTAAACAGTATGGATACAAATACATACACTAATTCAGAAGTTTTTAAAGTTTCCCTCAAGAGAACTTAAAAAAACTTAATTCCTAATAAGACTATAATCCTTACTGGGAAGCCATATTTGGGTTTACAACAGATAACCGAGAGCAAATAGAATCGGTTGGATAATGCAAACAAAAAATAATAATTATCATTTTGTTTAAATTGAGAGATTGTATTTAGTTACAATATGACTTAAGTTTCTCTTTTGAAGTTGAGTGGACCCAAGTAGTCTAGCTGATAAATTGTTCCTTGAAGCTTAACTGCCATTTTACATATTTTCAATAAAATAAACAAGGGTTAAAGAAGCAATTTCATAGTAAATATTCTTAC
>NC_138210.1:70082809-70132809 GCF_964194415.1 Vipera berus
AGAGAAAGATGAACTCTTTTTTGCAATCATAAGGTACGAGTTAATGTGAACATGTACTTATAATTGTTTCAGAGAAAAACGTTTTCGATTTCTTTTGAATCTACTTCTGCACTTATTATCTTTCATTGCTTCCTTTCTTTTCTTTCTTTCTCTTGCTTTTTAACACTGTCCGCATCACAGAGATAGCTACTCCCATTGACTTCTGCACTAATAACTAAACATATCTGTCTTCACATCCACTATAATCCATAACAGAGAAACTGTTCAAAACTTATTTCCTACGACAAAAGAAAAGTTAGCTTTTGGATGACTTCGTAAATCTGAAATGTCTCCCAGACATTCTACTCTCTTCTCTATCTCTCCTGGAACATAAAAAAAAATATTCTTGGAAATTAACTTTTTATATCTTGTCTCTATTATGTTTCTTAAAACAGGCCGTTGTGCACATTTAATCCCCATTATATTGAGCCATTTTTTTTTAGCAATGGTGGAATTTTTCAAATCTTTGTTCTCTCCCCTGTCACTGTTGTCAGATATTTAATTGTGTCTGACCCTTAACCACTCTATGGATCAGGACTCTCCATGCCCCTCTGTCTCACACTACCTCCTTCAGAGCCACCATAGAGAGGAGGGGGTCAACCTATTTACCAAAGCACCTGAAGGCCAGACAAAGAATAACAGATGGAAATGGATCAAGAAGAGATTCAACCTAGAAATAAGGGGGAACTTTCTGACAGTGAGAACAATCAACCAATGGAACAGAATTTGCCTTCAGATGTTGTTGGTGCTTCATCACTGAAGGCTTTCAAAAAAAGAATGGACTGCCATCTGTCAGAAGTGGTGTAGGGTCTCCTGCTTGGGTGGGTGGTTGGATTCCATAACCTACAAGGTCCCTTTCGACTCTGTTTCTATTCTATTCTATTCTATTCTATTCTATTCTATTCTATTCTATTCTATTCTATTCTATTCTATTCTATTCTATTCTGTTCTGTTCTGTTCTGTTCTGTTCTGTTCTGTTCTGTTCTGTTCTACTCCATTTCATTTTCATTCTGTTATTCTATTCTATTCTATTCTATTCTGTTCTGTTCTGTTCTGTTCTGTTCTGTTCTGTTCTGTTCTGTTCTGTTCTGTTCTACTCCATTTCATTTTCATTCTGTTATTCTATTCTATTCTATTCTATTCTATTCTATTCTATTCTATTCTATTCTATTCTATTCTATTCTATTCTATTCTATTCTATTCTATTCTATTCTATTCTATTCTATTCTATTCTTATAGTCATCCTGGTCATCCTTTATAGTGTCCAGTCAGAGGGTACTATGGTGGCCCCTTCTTTTTCTGTTAATCATTCCAAGCATGATGGATTTTTTGAGTGAATCAGCTCTCATGACATGATCAAAGTATGACAGCCTCTATTTGGGTATCTTGGCTTCAAGTGATAGTTTTGGTGAGGTTTGATCTATTATTATTATTAATAATAATATTATTATTATTGTTGTTATTGTTGTTATTATTATTATTATTGTTGTTGTTGTTGTTGTTGTTGTTGTTGTTATTATTATTATTATTATTATTATTATTATTATTATTATTATTATTATTATTATTATTATTATTATTATTATTATTATTAGAAAGAACAGGGGATCAATCTATTTTTCTTAGTACCTGAAGGCAGGACAAGTAGCAACTGATGGAAACTAATCAAGGAGAGAAGCAACCTAGAACTAAGGAGAAATTTCTTGACAGTGAGAACAATCAACCAGAGGAATGACTTGCCTCCAGACGTTGTGCATGCACCAACACTGGAGGGTTTTAAGAAAAGATTGAACAAGCATTTGTCTGAAATGGTATATGGTTTCCTGCTTGAGCAGGGGCTTGGACTAGAAGACCACCAAGGTCCCTCCCAACTGTTATTCTATTAATACTCAAAGGAAAATAAAAATAAACCATGCATAGTATCCCTTTTCCTAAGAGTGGAACCTTATTTAAAAATCACACAAGTAGATCTGTTCAAAGAAATCTCTAAGTAAATGCACTGAGGGACTCTTTTGTCCCAAGCAATATGTAAAGCAGGAGACAATTTCCCCTTTAAAGGAGCTCCATGTTTTCAGGCTACACCCACCAATGCAAGGTTTGTGCATTTCTCTGAATCTTTTCCTATCGATTCCCATCCATTAATCAGAGGGAGGAAAAATGATCCTGGGACTAAACCTGTTGTCCTTAGTAGCAATCCTGAGAGGTCATTCTGTTTTCCATACTCAGCTTCTTCACATTTGAATTCTTGTATACAGGAGAGCTGACTGATTATAAAGCATGAGTCATAAAGCATGAGTCAATATGAACATGTACTTATAATTGTGGCAGAAAAAAGTTTTCAATTTCTTGGCCAATTTCAATCTCCTTGTACACCTATTCTATTCTATTCTATTCTATTCTATTCTATTCTATTCTATTCTATTCTATTCTATTCTATTCTATTCTATTCTATTCTATTCTATTCTATTCTATTCCATTCCATTCCATTCTCTCTCTCTCTCTCTCTCTCTCTCTCTCTCTCTCTCTCTCTCTCTCTCTCTCTCTCTCTCTCTCTCTCTCTCTCTCTCTCTCTCTCTCTCTCTCTCTCTCTCTCTCTCTCTCTCTCTTTCCTGAAACCAAATCACCTTGTAAACAAGGAAGGAGAACTTTGAATGTTTCATTTTCTCACAGCAAAATCTTTGATACCTGGAAAAGAACATATTAAAGTTCTCCCTAGGCCAGGGGTAGGCAACCTCACCTCTTTTATGACTCATGGACTTCAACTCCCAGAATTCCTAAGTCGGCTATGCTGACTCAGGAATTCTGGGAGTTGAAGTCCATGAGTCGTAAAAGAGCCGAGGTTGCCTACCCCTGCCTTAGACAGTAACCTCTTTCTCTCTGTGTGTGTGTATGTGCGTATTTCTGTAATGTGCCATGAGAATTATGTTTGTAATGTGTGTGCAAAGAAATTTATAGATGAATGCCTTGAGCAGCTCTTTTATCTGAAACAATATGTAAATCAGGGCGCAATTTCTCCTTTAAAGTAGCCAGGTGGTTTCCCGTAACACAAAGTTTGAGCTCTTTCCTCCGTCTTTTACTGTCTATTCCCCTCCATTCATTCAAGGAGCAAAAATGACTCTGTGGCCAAAATTGGTCTTCTTACTAGCAGTCCTTCAAGGTATTGCTTTCATCTCTAGAATTTCCTTTAGTTTCCTGTTCTTATATATGGAGATGTCACTGAAATCCATTTCTTTCTAGGTGTCCAGTCACAGGTCCAGTTGGTGGAGTCTGGAGGGGATGTGAGAAGGCCTGGAGGGTCCCTCCGTCTCTCCTGCCAAGCCTCTGGATTCACCTTCAGCAGCTCTTACATGCACTGGGTGAGACAGGCTGCAGGGAAAGGACTGGAATGGGTGTCACAGATATATCCACGTTCATCTAGCATTTACTACTCAGACAAAGTTAAAGGACGTTTCACCACCTCGAGGGATGATGCCAAAAGCCAGCTGTATCTGCAAATGAACAGCCTCAAAGCTGAAGACACGGCCGTCTATTACTGTGCTAGAGACACAGTGAGAGGAAGTGAATCCGAAGCTAAACAAAAACCTTCCTTTCTTCAGAGCAGTTCTGCAACCTGATTCAGCCCAAGATCCTGGATTAGATAATTAGGATTCACCACCAGATTCTTTTGTTCTGATTATCCAGTAAGATACTTTGCAAGAGGAAAAAGAGATCTGCGAACAACTAGAAGCAAACAAATTTATGACAAGTAGCCAGCATGGGCTTGTTAAAAACAGATCATACCAAACCATTCTTATTTCATTCTTTGACAAAGTGACTAAACCTGTAGACCAGTGAAATACTGTGGACGAGGTACACTTAGATTTCACTAAGCCATTTGATAAAGTAGACCACAACCTACTCCTTGGTAAGCTAGAAAAAAGGTGGAATAGACAACATCACCACCAGATTGATCTGTAGCTGGCTGACAAACTGTACTCAACGAGTAGACCTCAATGGCACTACATCCACATGGAGAGAAGTAATCAGTGGGGTACCACAAGGTTCCATCTTAGTCTCAATACTCTTCAATTTCTTCATAAATGATTTAGATGAAGGAATTAAAAATGAACTTTGCAGATGACACCAAACTGACAGGAGTAGCTAACACCCCAGAAGACATCTCAGGACCCAGAAAGATCTTCACAAACTTGAACAATGGGCCCTATACAACAAAATGATTTTCAGTGTAGAGAAAAGCAAAGTTTTACATTTAAGCAGGGGAAAAAATCAAAGGTACAAGTACAGACTGGGTGAGACCAGGCTCAAAAACAGTAACTGTGAGAGGGACCTTGGAGTCCTAGTGGATGATCACTTGACTATGAGCCAACAGTTTTCAGCAGCAACCAAAAAAGCTAACACAATCCTGGGTTGTATAAACAGAGGCATAGAATCAAGATCACATGAAGTATTAGTAGTACCACTTTATCAAACCCTAGTAAGACCACACTTGGAATACTGCAGCCAATTTTGGTGACCATACCACAAAAAAAGATGTCGAGAGTTTGGGAAAAAAATCAGACAACAGCAACTAAGATGATCAAAGGCCTGGAGACTAAAACATACAAAGAACACCTGCAGGACTTGGGTTTGGCTAGTCTGAAGAAAAGAAGAAATAGGTGAGACATGATAGCAATATTCCAGTATTTGAGGGGCTGCCACAAAGAAGAGGGGGTCACACTATTCACCATAGCACCAGAGGAAAGGTCAAGAAACAATGGTTGGAAACTAACCAAAGACAGAAGCAACCTGGAATCAAGGAGAAACTTCCTGACAGTGAGGACAATTAACCAGTGGAATAGCTTGCCTCTAGAAATCGTGGGCACTTCATCACTGGAGCTTTTTAAGAAGAGACTAGACAGTCCTTGTCTGAGATGGTATAGGTTCTCCTGCTTTAGCAGTGGGCTAGACTAGAAGATCTGAAAGGTCACTTCCTATTCTATTCTATTCTATTCTATTCTATTCTATTCTATTCTATTCTATTCTATTCTATTCTATTCTATTCTATTCTATTCTATTCTATTCTATTCTATTCTATTCTATTCTATTCTATTCTATTCTATTCCATTTCATATTCTATTCTATTCTATTCTATTCTATTCTATTCTATTCTATTCTATTCTATTCTATTCTATTCTATTCTATTCTATTCTATTCTATTCTATTCTATTCCATGACAATGAAAATTGAGGAAAAATGGCTTCAAAATTCCAGTTTTACCTTCCCTCTTGGCAAGGTGATCTAACTTCTCGAGAAAAAAAATGGATTTTTTTTCTTTTACTATCATGGCACAAATCTGGAAATGAAACTTCAAAATAATCTTTCTAAATATCCAAACTGCCATTCACATATTGAGGAAACATCTGGACCTAAAGAATCTCCTCAGAAAATTGGTAAGATGTGTCCTCTCCTCAATTCTGACACTGGAGGGCAATGTTGACACACAAAACCCCACAGCCTAAGGATGAGGGTAGGGTAGGGAATAAGTCAATTCGAAACAGATATTGTCTAATTTTGGAGGAGTGATAATTGGTTATTATTTCTGTAACTGTTTCCTGAAAATCTCTCAAGAAAATTCCACATCTCAGGAAGCTACAATCCTCCCTGTGAAGCAGATATTTTTTTTATAAAAGGATGTGCATCATTTCTGGTTTTGTCATCAGAAAAACTATCAAATAGTTCAAATCTTTGATGGAAATGAAAAAAAAAAGTAAAGGGGTGTTTTACCAGGTTTGGTGAACATGCAGAAAAGCTTAAAAAATGACATTAGATATGCATATTAATCCAGAAAATTTTGAGGATAAAACTATAATTGAAAGCAGAGAGTTATCTCTTTGGACTAATACATAAGCAACTAGAAAAATAATAATATAGCTTTGATTTTATATATGATAACTGCAGGGAGACTATTACATGCTCACAAATGGAAAGACTCAACACCACCCACAATGGAGTGATAGAAAGTGAAGATAATGGAATCTTCAAATTAAACTAAAATTCTGTGTTAGAAAATTCTTTATAAACTTTGCATGAAACAGAAAAACATACAGTCGCAATTTGCGGTTTTGATGACTGGAAAAAAATGGATAATAGAAAAACATGAGCTCTTTTTTGCAATCACAGTTAATATTATACTGTAAATGTGCTTATATGTGCTGCAAAAGAAATACCAAGATTCCTTTTTTTCTGTTTCTTTTCAGTCTCATTCTGAACTTTAAATTTTCCCTCCCTCCCTCCCTCCTTCCCTCCTTCTTCCCTCCCTCCCTTCCTCCTCCTTTCTCCATCCATCCATCCATCCATCCATCCATCCATCCATCCATCCATCCTTTCAAAAATTGGTTTATTATTATTTGAGGGAACACATGCTGCCAGCATCAAGTTCCCTTCGTCCAGTGTGCTCGCACAGGGAGGGTCTTCTCAGGGTGCCGCCGGTAAAAGATTGCCGGCGGAGAACACCCAGGGGGAGGGCCTTCTCAGTGGGGATGCTTGCCTTCTGGAACCAGCTGCCCGTGGAGCTCAGGACTGCCCCTGACCTGCGTTCATTCCGCCGGGACCTGAAGACTTGGCTCTTTGAGCTCTCTGGCCCAGGCTGAGAATTTTAACTGGGGTTTTATTTTCAGGGATAATTTAATCTTTTTAATTGTCTTTTAACTTTTGTATTTTGTATTGGTGTGATTTTAAAATGCCCTGTAAACCTCCCTGAGTCCTTCGGGAAAGGGCGGTATATAAATCTAATAAAATAAAATAAAATAAAATAAAATTATATTATAGTCTACACTATGTGTTTCTGGTGACATTTTTAATTACAGTTATTATTATTGTTGTTATTGTTGTTATAAAACTTTTATTCATAAAACATGAAACTCAGTGAACTAAACACTCAAATTAACTGGCACTAATGGTTGACACGGGTTGCTGCATCCTAGGTATCAACCAGGTATCTCCTTAAAATGTAAAATATTCTGAGTTGCTGGAGTTATTGCAGGAAGCTGCAATTTCTTGATGTATTTTGCAAAGATTTTGGACATCGTTCCCAGTGCCCCAATGACAATGGGTATCACTGTTACATGTTTCATCCATAATCGCTCAGTTTTGATGGCCAGGTCGCGGTATTTCATATTTTTTTCCCCAGTTCTTTTTCTTCGACTCTGGCATCTCCTGGTACAGCGATATCAATCAACTGTATGCTTTGGTTCTCTATGACTGCGATATCTGGCGTGTTGTGTTCCAAATGGCAATCTGTCTGTATTCGAAAGTCCCACAAGATCTTCACCCTCTCATTCTCGACAACTAATTCCACCCTATGTTCCCATGACTTTTCAGATACAGGCAAGTCGTATTTTTTACACAATGCCCAGTGGATTAGTTTAGCAACTCAGTCATGTCTAGTTTTGTAATCAGTTTGCGCAATTTTGCTGCACTCACATATTAACTGTGAAACAGTTTCAACTTGGTCGTTGCAATATCGGCAATTTGGATTCTTGTTGTTGTTATTGTTGTTGTTATTGTTGTTGTTGTTCTTATTGTTATTATTATTTCAGTTTTTATGGTTGTCCATCTTGCCGAATCAACTTTGGGCAAGTAACACTGCATAAAGTAGCATCCAATACAAAAAAAAAAAAAAGATCTTGGTCTGGATTCGGCTCTTTGGGGTTTCTTCAGAAGGTCATTTTAAAGGGAAAAAATGTATAGAACCTTTCTTGAAATTAGATGTGCTAAACTAAGCCAGACATTCTGAGATGAAAGGAATCTCAGATGCACTTGCCCTGAATGTACCGCCACTTTTTTTGATTTTTAGTTATATGATTTAGTTATATCCTTCTTAACTCACAGTATTGTAGCTTTTCCCAGCACCTCTGGCAGTTTAACAGCAATGAAGATACAATCATCAGGGGCTTAGCTACTTTGCTCCTTCACCCACCTCCTTCTTAACTCACAATATTTGAAACTGGGTATTTTCTAAAAAGTTTAAATTTATTTAAAGGTAGAAACGGGATTGATGTCCTACAGATTAGAGTAGAATAACAGAGTTGGAAGGGACCTGGGAGGTCATCTAGTCCAACCCCCTTCTCAGGCAGGAAACCATATACCATTTCAGACAAATGGTTGTCCAATTCTTCTTGAAAAATTCCAGCGTTGGAGTGTTCACAACTTCTGGAGGCAAGTTGTTCCATTCATTAATTGTTCTAACTGTCAACGAGTTTCTCCTTAGTTCTAGGTTGCTTTTCTCCTTGACTAGTTTCTATCCATAGCTTCTTGTCCTGCCTTCAGGTGCTTTGGAGAATAGATTGACTTACTCTTCTCTGCTGCTTCCTGTCTGATAGAAAGCGTATGAACCACTTAAAAGGTGTAGTAAGGCATGGCTTGCTGATTTATTTTAGTGAGAAGAATATCTGTAATAATGCTATTGAATGCCGAACTGAAATCTACAAAAAAGACCCATGCATAGGTCTTTGGAGATTCAAGATAATAAGCAAAGAACATCCCACAGGCTGAATCCATTTCTCTTTCCTGTGATTTCTCTAGTCAGATCTAACTTATAAGTTGTCCATTATCTCTTGGTCTATACTTCATTCTTTTGGTATTTGTTTTTTTTAAAAAAGGCATATTAAAGGAGGAAAAATGTAAAATCTTTTCTAAACTTAGATGTGCTGTTCTTCTCATGTTCTGTCTCCCATGTGTCTCTTTCAAAATTTCTTATTGCAGGTTCATCACCTTGAATCAAGTTCAGAAGTGGTGATATTGTCCAAGTCTTTCTTTTAATTGTTGTTGTTTTAACCATTTAGTCATGTGCAACTCTTGGTGACTTTATAGGCTAGTGCAGTTTAGTTTATTCTGCAATGGTTTTAATTACTCTAAAGAAAAGGCTGTTTTCACTTTTCTTAAAACTGAAAAGTTATGTGGAAATCAACACTGTAGCCAATTGTGCAAGGAAACTATAAGGTGAATGCACTGAGCAACTCTTTTATCTCAACCAATATGTAAATCGAGTCAACAATGCCCCATTAAAGGAGCCAGTTGCTTTTCCTTTTAAGGCTACACCCATCAACACAAAGTTGTGTATTTTCCTGAATTTTATCCTATCAGCTCCTCTCAATTCATTACAGGGTGCAAATATGATTCTCTGGCTAAACATGGTGTCCCTACTAGCATTGCTCACAGGTAATTGTTTCCTGTCTAATTTTTCAGATTCTTTCCATTTCAATTCTTGTATCCAGGAGAGTTTATTGATACACCTTTCTTTTTAGGTGTCAGATCTCAGGTCCAGTTGGTGGAGTCTGGAGGGGATGTGAGAAGACCTGGAGGGTCCCTACGTCTCTCCTGCCAAGCATCAGGATTCACCTTCAGCACCTATTGGATGGAGTGGTTGAGACAGGCTCCTGGGAAAGGCCTGGAGTGGGTGGCAGAGATACGTACATCCTCATCTCCAATATACTACTCGGACAAAGTCAAGGGACGCTTCACCATCTCCAGGGATGATTCCCTCAGCCAGCTGTATTTGCAAATGAACAATCTGAAATCGGAGGACACAGCAGTTTATTACTGTGCGAGACACACAGTGAGAGGAAGTGAATCTGATGCCAGGCAAGAACCTTCTCGTCAGGGAAGCTGAACAAATTGACTTCCTTACAGAAATCTAAATTTGTGTAATTGGAGCAGCCAATAAATCTCCATGATGGCAAGTGGAAGTGCAAACAAACAAAATGAAGGGATTTTATTACCATGCTCACCTAAAATGGAAAACAGAGAAAACCTCATAAATACAAATACAGTCCCAAATCCTTGATTAGCCAATGAAGACTGATCGATCACCTTCTAGTGCAGGGATCTTTAAACTTGGCCCTTTTATGACTTGTGGACTTCAACTCCCAGAATTCTTCAGCCAGGCATGCTTGCTGAGGAATTCTGGGAGTTGAAGTCCACAAGTCATAAAAGGGACAAGTTTAAAAAACCCTGTTCTAGTGGGATGCTTAGGACTCTTTCCTTCTATTCATCTAAATAGTTTGCTGGAAAAAAATTTAAGATGATGAACATTGTTTGAAAATTCAAGTTTTATCTTCCCTATTTACAAGGTGATCTATCTTCAGGGGGGAAATATAATAATGTGGAATGGAGTATTGTCCTTTAGTATCATGGCAGAATTCTGGAAATGAAACTTCAGGGTGATACTTGTAAACATCAAAACTGCCATTTCTCCTACTGGGGAAACACCTGCACCAAAAGAATCTCCTTGGAGAACTAGGAACATGCTTCACCTCCTCATTTTTGACACTGGGGGGCAATGGTGTTACATGAAATTCCAATGTCTGGGCACCTGATGGGGGTGGGGAAGGGAACAGAGCAAATATGCATATTTTTATATGCTCAGCGTTACAACATATCACATTGAGCAGCTGTGTTTTTAAAAATATAGAACAAAATTCTATAGATTTTAGGAATACAAAATTGTTTATTAGTATTTTTCAATCGGCAAAAAATGTTTTTGCGACATTTTTACTACAATGGCTATTACTATAACTCTTGCCATTATTATCATTCTTCTCGTTGTTGTTTCAATGTGTATGGCTGCCCATCTTGGCAAATCAACTCTGAGCAACTAACTACTGATGAAAACACAAAATAACAAAATAGCAACCAGAACGAATATTTGTACAACTGCCAAATTAAAACCCAATTTAATAAGCAGAGAACATCCTACAGGCTGAAACCAGTCATTTTTTCCCTGAGATTTCTCTGGCTAAAGCCTAATCTAAAGTTGTGCCTTATGTCTTGATCTATGCACCTTTCTTTTGTTTGTTTGTTTTCCAAAAATACATATTAAAGGGGGAAATGTGAACTCTTTTCTAACCTTGGATGAGCTGTTCTTCTCGTGTTCTGTCTCTAACGTGTCTCTTTCAAAAATTCTTAGTCCAAGTTCACAATCTGTAATCTTGAATCACTTTCCAGAAGTGGTGACGTGTTCCAAGTCTTTGTTTTAATTGTTGTTGTTTTAACCGTTTAGTCATGTGCAACTCTTAGCGACTCAATCGGATTGTGCAATTTACTTTATTTTGTAGTTCTTTTGAATTATTTTAATGTAAACTTCAGTTTTCTTAAAACTGAAAAGTTATGTAAAAATCAACACTGTAGAGAATTGGGCAAGGAAAGTATAAGGTGAATGCACTGAGCAACACTTTTATCTCAACCATTATGTAAATAGAGTCGCCATTGCCCCTTTAAAGGAGCCAGTGGGTTTTCCTTTTAAGACTGCACCCAGCAACACAAAGTTGTGTATTTTCATGAATTCTATCCTATCAGGTCCTCTCAATTCATTACAGGGTGCAAATATGATTCTGTGGCTAACCATTGTGTCTCTACTAGCATTGCTCACAGGTAATTGTTTCCTGTCTATTTATTCAAGTTCTTTCCATTCTAATTCTTTTGTACAGGAGAGTTTATTGATACACCTTTCTTTTTAGGAGTCCAGTCTCAAGTCCAGTTGGTGGAGTCTGGAGGGGATGTGAGAAGACCTGGAGGGTCCCTCCGTCTCTCCTGCCAAGCCTCTGGATTCACCTTCAGCAGCTCTTATATGCACTGGGTGAGACAGTCTCCAGGGAAAGGCCTGGAGTGGGTTGCAAGGATAGGTACATCCTCATCTCCAATAAGCTACTCGGACAAAGTCAAGGGACGCTTCACCATCTCCAGGGATGATTCCCGCAGCCAGCTGTATTTGCAAATGAACAATCTGAAATCAGAGGACACAGCAGTTTATTACTGTGTGAGAGACACAGTGAGAGGAAGTGAATCTAATGCCAAGCAAGAACCTTCTCCTCAGAGCAGCTGAACAAATTGAGTTCCTTACAGAAAGGTAAATTTGTGTAATTGGAGCCGCCAATAAATCTCCATGATGGCAAGTGGAAGTGCAGGACTTATCTTGGGATATGCAGTGAGGAACCTGGTTAACTGTTTGGTAGGGAGAAAAGAAACAATCTGCACTCAGTAAGAACAAGAACAAGAACAAGAACAAGATTAAGAACAACAACAACAACAACAACAACAACAACAACAACAACAATAATAATAATAATACTAATACTAATAATAATAATAATAATAATAATAATAATAATAATAATAATAATAATAATAATAATAATAATAATAATAATAATAATAATAATGTTGGAAGGAACCTTGGAGGTCATCCAGCCCAACCCCCTGCTCAGGCAGGAAACCCTATACCATTTCAGACAAATGGCTGGCCAGTCTCTTCTTAAAAACCTCCAGTGTTGGAACATTCACCACTTCTGGAGGCAGGTTGTTTCACTGGTAATTGTTCTAACTGTTTGAAAATTTCTAGGTTGCTTCTCTTGTTGACTAGTTTCCATCCGTTGCTTCTTGTCCTGCCTTCAGGCGCTTTGGAGAATATCTTGACTTCCTCTTCTTTGTGGCAGCCCCTGAGATATTGGAAAACTTCTATGATGTCACCCCTCACCTTTCTCTTCATTAAACTACACATACCCAATTCCGGCAACCATTCCTTATATGTTTTAGCCTCCAGTCCCCTAATCATCTTTTTTGCTCTTCTCTGTACTCTTTCTAGAGTCTCAACATCTTTTTTTTACATTGTGGTGACCAAAACTGGATGCAGTATTCCAGGTGTGGCCTATCCAAGGCATTGTAAAGTGGTATTAATACTTCACGTGATCTTGATTCTCTCCCTCTGTTAATACAGCCCAACACTGTTTTGGGTTTCTCTACTTTTTGGAACACAACGTTGTCTGCTAGGTTTGTCAGGAATCTGTTTGATCTTCCACTTGGTGAAGAGTTTGTCTCCCAGTCGATGTCAGGGTAATTAAAGTCCCCCATTACTAACGTGATGTGCTTCCTACATACCTTAGTTAGCTGACTAGCAAAAAGTTCATCTATTTCCTCTGTTTGGTTTGGCGGCCTAATAGTATACACCTATGCCAAGGTCATTTTCCCCCTTTTTTATATTTACCGAAATGCATTCAAGATTACTGTTTTCATCATTGTTGTGCTCTATTTCTGTAGAGATCTAGCTATTTCTTACATATAGAGCAACTCTACCTCCTCTTTTGTTTGGTCTGTTTCTTTTAAATAATTTAAATCCCTCTACCTGTGTGTTCCATTTGTGGATTTTGCCCCACCATGTTTCTGAATTTCTAGTTCACTCTGCTTACTGTTCATACTCTGTGCATTGGTGTATAGACATTTGAGTCCTTTATGACTGACCCTATGTTTACTTTCTACATAACTTGTGTGGTGCCTGAGTTCCCTTATTTGAGTTATCATCGCATTGACCTGTTTCCTTAATGTCCCTATTAGGGCCAGCAAGGACACTGTATCTGTTATGCAGGGACACAGCGAAAGCTTTGTGTTTATGGTTCACAGTTCTCACCCTGCCAGATCCCACGGTTGTCCACACTGCCCTTTTCCTGCAGGATCTTTTAGGTAGAGCGGGCTGATAGCGCGGAGGCTTAATAGAATAGAAAGGCTGAACTGGACACCTAATTTCTGCCTGAAGAGCACAGATTAGAGACCCTGATAAATAATCTGTCCTTGTAGGCTAATGATTTGTGTACAGATAGGGAAGTTTCTTAGTTTGAAAAGAGTACTCAGAAAGAAAGCTGCAAAACAAGCGTTGCACTAAACTAAGCCAGACATTCTGAGATGAAAGGAATCTCAGATGCACTTGCCCTGAATGTACCGCCACTTTTTTTAATTTTTAATTATATGATTTAGTTATATCCTTCTTAACTCACAGTATTGTACAGTATCTTTTCCCAGCACCTCTGCAAGTTAAAAAGCAATGACAGTCCAATCAGCAGGGGCTTAGCTACGTTGCTCCTCCACCCACTTCCTTCTTAACTCACAATATTTGAAACTGGGTACTTTAAAAAAAGTTTAAATTCATTTAAAGGTAGAAACAGGATTGATATCCTACAGATTAGAGTAGAATAACGGAGTTGGAAGGGACCTGGGAGGTCTTCTAGTCCAACCCCCTGCTCAGGTAGGAAACCCTATACCATTTCTGGCAAATGTTTGTCCAACTTTTCTTGAAAAAGTCCAAAGTTGAAGCATTCACAACTTCTGGAGGCAAGTTGTTCCACTGATTAATTGTTCTAACTGTCAACTAGTTTCTTCTTAGTTCTAGGTTGCTTCTCTCTTTGATTAGTTTCTATCCATTGCTTCTTCTCCTGCCCTCAGGTGCTTTGGAAAAGAGCATGACTGCCTCTTTGTGCCAACTCCTTTCTGGCAATTTCTGAGAAGAGGTTGCTTACAATTCTTCCTTTTTATGTTTTGTAGTTCGGTCCATTTCCCCCCCCCCCAGTATTGATAACTGTCCTCATTTTAATTCCATTGTATATTGTATGTTGCTCCTTTTTGATTTCTTCTACATTAATACATTAATATATATTCAGTCTCCTTAATCCAAGCTCTATCCCCTCAACTTGGATGAGCCAAGAGAGGTCAATATTGGACATGTAAACCTTCCCTCCTAGAAGCTCCCTGAGACTGAATATTTTGAAGGGTGTCTTGACTTGGGTTTTGCCTCACAAACATCTGGGGGTGAGAACAACTGGAATCCCCAAGCACCTTGTTTCACAGGGAAATTAAAGTGGGACAAAAATCTGACTGTCTCATCTTACAGACCTGCAATTTTGGGTATGCAACCAAATAAAAGTATTCCCCTAATGTTCCCATTGCAAAGCAAGATATACATTTACTCAAATGGAACCTGTAAAAAGGAGTTGGGTGGTGTCATATACCTTCCCCTCTTTTGAGAGGGGGCTGTTCAGCCTTGATGTAGATGGCTTCTTTGACTCCTCTTTCAAACCAGTGGTCTTCTCTGTCTCCAGAATGTGGACAAGAATGTCCTTTGTTTCCTGGGGATCCTTCATTTGTTCTCTGCTTCTCTTCCCTCCAGAAATATAATAATGTCCTTTAACAGTAGCTGATTCCCTCTCATCATTTACCACAGGGGGTAGCATTGTCACACTCAATTGTGTTGGCAGGGCAGGGAGAAGTGGGCAAAGAAATAATCCAGTTTGCAGAAATACAACCTCATTTCCAAAGCTGATTATATCTTTTCTGACTTGTTTAGAAGTTCCCTTAAAGGATTCTAGAAGAACTATAATTTCCATTATGAACCCATTTCTGTATTTACAAAAGATAGCATTTCTTAATTGTAGATGAAATTGAATGTTTGGATTATACATAGGGATTACTTGATCTTTCTCATAAGAAAAAGGAAGGAAGGAAGGAAGGAAGGAAGGAAGGAAGGAAGGAAGGAAGGAAGGAAGGAAGGAAGGAAGGAAGGAAGGAAGGAGGGAGGGAGGGAGGGAGGGAGGGAAGGAAGGAAGGAAGGAAGGAAGGAAGGAAGGAAGGAAGGAAGGAAGGAAGGAAGGAAGGAACCTAGAAATGTGAAGGTCTTTGCTGTTCATACAGTGTTGTTTTGTATTGTAAGAGTTTATAGAATAGTAGGGTTTGTCCTAAAGTCTACTGTCATTTCTACTGTTTTGAGCGTTTTCAGTTCAAGATTGTTCCGGCCAAACCACAAGGTTGAACAACCTCCTGTTTGTATGCCAATTCATTATTGTCTTGAATAGGGACAATCACTTTTGTATCATCGGCAAACTTCAGTAATTTAACAGAGGGATCTTTGGAGATGCAGTCATTGGTATATAGAGAGAGGAGAAGTGGAGATAACAGACAACCCTGTGTGTGTGTGTGTGCTAATTGTTCAAATATCTGATGTGATTTTGCCTAGCTTCACTTGCTGCTTCCTGTCTGATAGAAAGCTTATGAACCACTTAACAGCTGTAGTCAGGCATGGCTAGCTGATTTAGTTTAGTAAGAAGAATATCTGTTATAATGTTATTGAATGCTGAACTGAAATCTACAAAAAGGACCCTTGCATAGGTCTTTAGAGATTCAAGATAATAAGCAAACAACATCCCACAGGCTGAATCCATTCCTTTTTCCTGTATTTTCTCTGGTCAGATCTAACTTATACGTTGTGCATTATCTCTTGGTCTATACTCCATCCTTTAGTGTTTTTTTTTTATAAAAAAGGCATATTAAAGGAGGAAAAATGTAAAATCTTTTCTAAACTTAGATATGCTGTTCTTCTCATGTTCTGTCTCCCATGTGTCTCTTTCAAAATTTCTTAGTGCAGGTTCATCAGCTTGAATCAAGTTCAGAAGTGGTGATATTGTCCAAGTCTTTCTTTTAATTGTTGTTATTTTAACCATTTAGTCATGTGCAACTCTTGGTGACTTTACAGGCTAGTGCAGTTTAGTTTATTCTGCAATGGTTTTAATTACTCTAATGTAAAGGCTGCTTTCACTTTTCTTAAAACTGAAAAGATACGTGGAAATCAACACTGTAGCCAATTGTGCAAGGAAACTATAAGGTGAATGCACTGATGAACTCTTTTATGTCAACCAATATGTAAATCGAGTCAACAATGCCCCTTTAAAGGAGCCAGTTGGTTTTCCTTTTAAGGCTACACCCATCAACACAAAGTTGCGTATTTTCCTGAATTTTATCCTATCAGCTCCTCTCAATTCATTACAGGGTGCAAATATGATTCTCTGGCTAAACATGGTGTCCCTAGTAGCATTGCTCACAGGTAATTGTTTCCTGTCTATTTATTCAGGTTCTTTCCATTTTAATTCTTGTATCCAGGAGAGTTTATTGATACACCTTTCTTTTTAGGTGTCAGATCTCAGGTCCAGTTGGTGGAGTCTGGAGGGGATGTGAGAAGACACAGTGAGAGGAAGTGAATCTGATGCCAGGCAAGAACCTTCTCGTCAGAGCAGCTGAACAAATTGAGTTCCTTACAGAAAGCTAAATTTGTGTAATTGGAGCAGCCAATAAATCTCCATGATGGGAAGAGGAAGTGCAAACAAACAAAATGAAGGGATTTTATTACCATGCTCACCTAAAATGGAAAACAGAGAAAACCTCATAAATACAAATCCAGTCCCAGATCCTTGATTAGCCAATGAAGACTGATCGATCACCTTCTAGTGCAGGGGTCTTTAAACTTGTCCCTTTTGTGACTTGTGGATTTCAACTCCCAGAATTCTTCAGCCAGGCATGCTGGCTGAGGAATTCTGGGAGTTGAAGTCCACAAGTCATAAAAGGGTCAAGTTTAAAAAACCCTGTTCTAGTGGGATGCTTAGGACTTTTTTCTTCTATTCATCTAAATAGTTTGCTGGAAGAAAATTTAAGATGATGAACATTGTTTGAAAATTCAAGTTTCATCTTCCCTATTTACAAGGTGATCTATCTTCAGGGGGAAAATATAATAATGTGGAATGGAGTATTGTCCTTTAGTATCATGGCAGAAGTCTGGAAATGAAACTTCAGGGTGAAACTTCTAAACATTAAAACTGCCATTTCTCCTACTGAGGAAACACCTGGACCAAAATAATCTCCTTGGAGAACTAGGAACATGCTTCACCTCTGCATTTTTGACACTGGGGGGCAATGGTGTTAGATGAAATTCCAATGTCTGGGCACCTGATGGGGGTGGGGAAGGGAACAGAGCAAATATGCATATGTTTATACGCTCAGCGTTAAGACATATCACATTGAGCAGCTGTGTTTTATAAAATATAGAACATTTTTATTTTATTTTATTTTTATAAAATATAGACATTTTATTACAATTGCTATTACTATAATTCTTGCCATTATTATTATTATTATTATTATTATTATTATTATTATTAATAATATTATTATTATTACTATTATTATAGTTGTTGTTGTTGTTGTTGTTGCTTCAATGTGTATGATAAGGACATCATTTTTTGGTGTTAGTTCTATAAGGTTCTGTAGGGCTTCATAGAACTGGTCAATTTCATCCTCTTCAACACCAGTGGTTGGGGCATAGACTTGGACTACTGTGATATTGAATGGTTTGCCTTGGATTCAAACTGAGATCATTCTGTCATTTTGAGGATTGTATCCCAGTATTGATTTTCCTACTCTTTTATTGACTATGAAGGCTACTCCATTTCTTCTGAGGGATTCTTGCCCGCAGTAGTATACCTGATGGTCATCTGAATTAAATTCACCCATTCCTGTCCATTTTAGTTTGCTGATTCCTAAGATGTCGATGTTCAGTCTTGTCATCTCTTGTTTGACCACGTCCAGCTTTCCTTTATTCATGGATCTTACATTCCAGATTCCTATGGAGAAAAAATCTTTACAGCATCGGACTTTCCTTTCACCACCAGACACATCCACAGCTGAGCGTCCTTTCGGCTTTGGCCCAGTTGCTTCATTCTTTCTGGTGCTACTAGTACTAGCCCTCTGCTCTTCCCCAGTAGCATATTGGACGCCTTCCGATCTGAGGGGCTCATCTTCCAGCGTCATATTGTTTTGCCTTTTGGTACTGTCCATAGGGTTTTCATGGCAAAGATACTGGAGTGGGTTGCTATTTCCTTCTCCAGTGGATCACGTTAGTCAGAACTCTCTGCTATGACCTTTGCATCTTGGGTGGCCCTGCACGGCATAGCTCATAGCTTCATTGAATTACGCAAGCCCCTTCGCCACGACAAAGCAGTAATCCATGAAGGGGTTCATTAAACTACACATACCCAATTCCAGCAACCGTTCCTTATATGAATAGAATAGAATAGAATAGAATAGAATAGAATAGAATAGAATAGAATAGAATAGAATAGAATAGAATAGAATAGAATAGAATAGAATAGAATAGAATAGAATAGAATAGAATAGAATAGAATAGAATAGAATAGAATAGAATAGAATAGAATAGAATAGAATTCTTTATTGGCCAAGTGTGGTTGTACACACAAGGAATTTGTTTGTTTCCAGTGTATAAGCCTTCAGTGTACATACAAGTGATAGGGATAATCATGATCATATACAACATGAAAATACATTCATAATACATATTGAAATACAACACTTCATCATAAATAATAAGATGCAACAATTAGTGATAATCATAGAGTACTAGCTAAGCAAACAACATCTATTATGCTAGGGTACAAAAAACCCCAATATAAATTGTAAGATACAAGCAGCAAAATTATAGTCATAAGAAGATAAGGACAGGTAATAGGAAAGAGAATAATAATAATAATAATAATAATAATAATAATAATAATAATAATAATAATAATAATAATAATAATAATAATAATAATAATAATAATAATAATAAAGTTGGAAGGGCCCTTGGAGGTCACCTAGTCTAACCACATGCTCAGGCAGGAAATCCTATACCATTTTGGACAAATGGCTGTCCAGTCTCTTCTTAAAAATCATAGTATTATGGCTTTACTAAGATTTTGACAGTGTTGTAGGAATTAGTTATTAAGCAGTTTGACAGTACGGAGCAAAAAGCCCTGTCTTTGTGTCTAGTGGTTCTGGTGTACAATGCCCTATAGCGTCATTAGAGGGAAGAAGTTGAAATAGTTTATGACCAGGATGTGAGGGGTCTGTAGATATTTTCACAGCCCTCTTTCTGGCCTGTGTAGTATCCAGGTCCTCAATGGAAGACAGGCTCGTAGCAATGGTTTTTTTCTCTAGTTCTAACTATTCGTTGAAGTCTCTCTCTGTCTTGTTTGGTTGCTGTGCCAAACCAGACGGTTACAGAGGTGCATATGACAGACTCAATAATTCCTTTGTAGAATTACATCAGCAGCTCGTTGGACAGTCTAAGTTTTCTGAGTTGGCGCAGGAAGAACATTCTTTGTTCTGCTCCTTTGATGACATTTTTGATGTTACATGTCCATTTTAAATCTTGAGATGATATAGAACCTAGAAATGTGAAGGTCTTTACTGTTCATACAGTGTTGTCCAGTATTGTAAGAGGTTGTAGAATAGTAGGGTTTCTCCTAAAGTCTACTGTCATTTCTACAGTTTTGAGTGTTTTAAGTTCAAGATTGTTCTGGCCAAACCACAAGGTTGAACAACCTCCCGTTTGTATGCCAATTCATTGTTGTCTTGAATGGGAACAATCACTTTTGTATCATCGGCAAACTTCAGTACTTTAACAGAGGGATCATTTGAGATTCAGTCATTGGTATATAGAGAGAGGACAAGTGGAGAAAAACACACAAAACCTGTGTGTGTGTGTGTGTGTGTGTTTGTGTGCTAATTGTACAAATATCTGATGTGATTTTGCCTAGTTTGACTTGCTGGTTCCTGTCTGATAGAAAGCGTATGAACCACTCAAAAAGGTGTAGTCAGGCATGGCTAGCTGATTTAGTTTAGTGAGAAGAATATCTGTAATAATGTTATTGAATGCCAAACTGAAATCTACAAAAAGGACCCTTGCATAGGTCTTTGGAGATTCAAGATAATAAGCAAAGAACATCCCACATGCTGAATCCATTCCTTTTCAACATGATTTCTCTGGTCAGATCTAACTTATAAGTTGTGTGTTATCTCTTGGTCTATACTCCATCCTTTAGTGGTTTTTTTTTTAAAGGGCATATTAAAGGAGGAAAAATGTAAAATCTTTTCTAAACTTAGATGTGCTGTTCTTCTCATGTTCTGTCTCTAACGTATCTCTTTTAAAATTTCTAACGTATCTCTTTTAAAATTAGTGCAGGTTCATCAGCTTGAATCAAGTTCAGAAGTGGTGATATTGTCCAAGTCTTTCTTTTAATTGTTGTTATTTTAACCATTTAGTCATGTGCAACTCTTGGTGACTTTATAGGGTACTGCAGTTTAGTTTATTCTGCAATGGTTTTAATTACTCTAATGTAAAGGCTGCTTTCACTTTTCTTAAAACTGAAAAGATACGTGGAAATCAACACTGTAGCCAATTGTGCAAGGAATCTATAAGGTGAATGCACTGAGGAACTCTTTTATCTCAACCAATATGTAAATCGAGTCAACGTTGCCCCATTAAAGGAGCCAGTTGGTTTTCCTTTTAAGGCTACACCCATCAACACAAAGTTGTGTATTTTCCTGAATTCTATCCTGTCAGCTCCTCTCAATTTATTACAGGGTGCAAATATGATTCTCTGGCTAAACATAGTGTCCCTGCTTGCATTCCTCACAGGTAATTGTTTCCTGTCTATTTATTCAGATTCTTTCCATTTCAATTCCTGTATCCAGGAGAGTTTATTGATACACCTTTCTTTTTAGGTGTCAGATCTCAGGTGCAGTTGGTGGAGTCTGGAGGGGATGTGAGAAGACCTGGAGGGTCCCTCCGTCTCTCCTGCCAAGCCTCTGGATTCACCTTCAGCAGCTCTTACATGCACTGGGTGAGACAGGCTGCAGGGAAAGGACTGGAATGGCTGTCACAGATTCACCTTCAGCAGCTATGAGATGGAGTGGGTGAGACAGGCTCCTGGAAAAGGACTGGAGTGGGTTGCAAGGATAGGTACATCCTCATCTCCAATATACTACTCGGACAAAGTCAAGGGATGCTTCATCATCTCCAGGGATGATTCCCGCAGCCAGCTGTATTTGCAAATGAACAATCTGAAATCGGAGGACAGGGCAGTTTATTACTGTGCTAGAGACACAGTGAGAGGAAGTGAATCTGATGCCAGGCAAGAACCTTCTCGTCAGAGCAGCTGTACAAATTGAGTTCCTTACAGAAAACTAAATTTGTGTAATTGGAGCAGCAAATAAATCTCTGTGATGGCAAGTGGAAATGTAGGACTGGTCTTGGAATAAACAATGTCAAACCTGGTTAACACTGTGGTAGAGAGAGAAAAAAAAATGTGGTCAATTTCATTTTTAATGTGTGCTGTTGTGCGCACAGTAAAAAAAGACAATAAAGGTTATCGTATCTGGTCAGTATTTGAAACTGGACACTTTTTTTAAAAGGACACAGTGGCTCAGTGGGTTAGGACGCTGAGCTTGTCGATCAGAAGGTCGGCAGTTTGGTGGGTAGAATCCCGAGTGCCGTGTAACAGAGTGAGCGCCTGTTACTCGTCCCAGCTTCTGCCAACCTAGCAGTTCGAAAGCACGTAAAAATGCAAGTAGAAAAATAGGGACCACTTCGGTGGGAAGGTAACAGCGTTCTGTGCGCCTTTGGCGTCTAGTCATGCCGGCCACATGTTTGTAAGTCTATACCCTGTATTCAGCTCTGGGAAGTTGGGGAGGGGGGAGGGGAGGGTAAGGGAGGGTTGGGGAGAGGGGAGGGGGAGGAGGGAGTTTTTTTATTTATTTAAAAAATGTATTGTAAAACTTTTCAATTTAAAAAAAAACAAAAGAAACGGAGATGAGCACCAGCCCCTAGAGTTGGAAACGACTAGCACGCATGTGCGGGGGAACCTTTACCTTTACCTTACTTTTTAAAAAGGTTACAATTTATTTAAAGGTAGAAATATGTTGTGAGGATGTTGTGTCATGGCATCTGGACTTCTTTTATTTTTGAACTCTTTTACTGCTTCTTCAGGTCCAGGTGCTCTGACTTAATTTCCAGGGGACAGGGTTGTTTCAGCTGAGTCAAGGAGGAATGGAGAACCTTTTTTCTGGAACTATGATGAAAAGCCCTTCATCTGAAAACCATTTTGGACCTTCAAAATGTTCTCAGTTGTTTCTTCCACAGGTGTTTCTTTGTTTTCTTTTTTAAAAAAATCCCATTTATATCCCGCCCTTCTCCGAAGACTCAGGGCGGCTTACAATCTAAAGCACAACTCAATGTGCTTAGCAATAGCCTTCATTCTATGTATATGCCTGCTTATTAGGGCTTTTGCCCCCCCCCAAGCGGCATTATTACAAAGTCAGCTTATTGCCCCCATCAATCTGGGTCCTCATTTTACCTACCTCGGAAGGATGGAAGGCTGAGTCAACCTTGAGCCTGGTGGGACTCGAACCTGCACTAATGGCAGGCAGCTGGTGTTACTTAGGGAGGCATTAGCCCACTGCTCCACCAAGGCTTTGAATGTTAGATGAAGCTGTATTTCCAACACCTGAGAAAAGAGCTTCTAATATTATGTAGAAGGGTTGCCCTCTTTATTATAATCACTATGTAAATTCAGGGAAGGCTTCCTGTTTAAAAATCTTTGCTGAAAAATCTCCAGAAAAAGCTACGCCCTGTGTCATTTGGACCACTTCCCAGGCAACAACCATATTGCCTCCCCCCAAAATGAGGAATTATATTATTCTTGTACTGCAGTTAATTTTCAGTTCATCTCTACTACCAGGTGATGATTTCTTCTCTCTCTCTCTCTCTCTCTGTCTACATATAGCTACACCTACATCTACACCTACAACGATAATTACAACTGTAACTATAATTACATACATAATGTACATGCATACACATACAGTGTAAAGATGAATGAATGTAACAATACTTATTGTTTCCCAGGTATTAAATGCAGTGTCCAACTGGAGCAATCTGGAAGTTTTGTGAAAAGACCTGGACAATCACTCTTTCTTTTCTGCAAAGGCTCCGGTTTTAACTTTGGAAGCTATGGCATGAATTGGGTGAGACAAGCTCCAGGAAAAGGACTGGAATGGATTGCAGGTATTTGGTACGATGCCAGTAAGCAAGTCTATGCAGAATCTGTCAAGGGACGCTTCACCATCTCCAGGGACAATGCCAAAAGTCTTGTGTATCTGCAAATGAACAGCCTCAAGCCAGAGGACACGGCCGTCTATTACTGTGCGAGAGACACAGTGAGAGGAAGTGAATCTGAAGCCTTCCAAGAACTTTCTCGCCCTCTGAGCTGTCCTCCAAATTGATTCAGAGAGAGAAGTTTGGATTTGTGCACTCCAACTGAGAAACAGCCCATAAATTTACATCATAGCAGTGGAAACCACAATCTGATCTTGAATTAATCTTAAGAGAACCTGATTAGCATTTCTCTGGGGGGAAAGAAGGAAAGTTCTTGGCAATAGAATGAACCATGTAGTTTTATTTATACCTTTATTCATATCTCAGGAAGCTGAGAATTTTTATAAAATAATTTACCCTTTGTGTTTGCCACAGAAAAGGTGTCGAGGTATTTCAAATATTTCCCTGAAATGAAAACAGAATGAAGGGATTTTATTATCACACTCACCTAACATGCAAATTAGGGAAAACATCACGAATACAAATAAAGTCCCAGATCCTTGATTAGACAATGAAGATTGATCACCTTCTAGTGGGAAGCTGAGGACTCTTGCCTTCTATTCATCTAATTAGTTTGCTGGAATAAACTGTAAGATGATGACAACGGCTTGAAAAATCCAGTTTCATATTCCCTCTTTACAAAGTGATCTATCTTCAGAATAAAGAAAAAAAATCCTGGAATGTAGTATTGTATCATAGCAGAAGCCTGGAAATGCAACTTTAGGGCAGGGGTAGGCAACCTTGGCTCTTTTATGACTCGTGGACTTCAACTCCCATAATTCCTGAGCCAGCCACGCTGAGGGAAAAGGGAGAGGTTTCCAAGCTGAGCCATGCTGGCTCAGGAATTCTGGGAGTTGAAGTCCATGAGTCATAAAAGAGCCAAGGTTGCCTACTCCTGCTTTAGGGTTAAACTTCTCAACATCCAAACTGCCATTTCTCCTATTGAGGAAACACCTGCACCAAAAGAATCTCCTTGAAGAACTAGGAACATGCGTCACCTCCTCATTTTTGACACGAGGGGGCAATGGTGTTACATGAAATCCCAAAGTTATTAATTATTTTGCAGGCCGGATACCTCATTTATTTTATTTCTGTAATAACTGAATGAAAAGTAGTCAAGAAAATTCTACATTGTAGGAGACTTCAATATGAAACTGAGAAATTTTATTAAAAGATGGATTTTTTTGTTGTTGTTTTTGTTGTTATCAGAGAAACTTATCAAATCTTTGCTGGAAATGGAAACACAATTAAAAGATTATATTATATTATATTATATTATTTATTTATTTTATTAAATTTCTATACCACCCTTCTCCCAAAGGACTCAGGGCGGTGTACAGGGCAATAAAATGCAACATAGAAAAGTTAAAAGAGAATTAAAATTAATTAGCCCTAACAATAAATAATTAAAATAAACACAAACCCTTAGTCCATATTATCATATTCAATGAGCATATAAAACAGTTAAAATATTATATATATTAATATACCCACCAAATGAGAAGATTTCAAAGTTTTCCTCAATGGAACTCAAAAGAACTTAACTTCCTGAGATGATGATGATGACGATTTTATTTATTTATTTATTTATTTATTTATTTATTTATTTATTTATTTATTTATTTATTTATTTATTTATTTATTTATTAAATTTATATACTGCCCTTCTCCCGGAGGACTCAGGGCGGTGAACAGGGCATATAAATAGAAATACAAAAGTTAAAAAAGGATTAAATAATTGCCCAATTAAAACAATCACAATATAAAACCCATTAAAACCCTCCCCATCAGGCCAGGCCAGCTTGTTGAAATAAATGGGTCTTTAGCCCGCACCGGAAGGAGCGAAGATCCGGTGCCGTCCAGAGCTCAACCGGCAGTTGGTTCCATAAAGCCAGGGCGCCCACAGAGAAGGCCCTCCCCCTGGGGGCCACCAGCTGGCATTCTCTGACCGGAGGCACCCTGAGGAGGCCCTCTCTGTGGGAACGCACAGGGCGGAGGGAAATCGACGCTGGCAGCAGGTGGTCCCCGAGGTATTCTGGACCCATGCCATGTAAGGACTTAAAGACCATCACCAAGACCTTGAACCTCACCTGGAAGACAACTGGTAACCAATGCAGCTTGCGGAGCAAAGGTGTAACATGGGAGTACCGGGAAACTCCCAAGACAACTCTCGCGGCCGCATTCTGTACCAGTTGGAGCCTCCGAGTGGTCTTCAAGGGAAGCCCCATGTAAAGAGCATTGCAGTAGTCCAGACGACGACGATGATGATGATGATGATGATGATACTAATACTACTACAAATAATAATAATAATAATAATAATAATAATAATAATAATAATAATAATAATAATAATAATAATAATAATAATAATAATAGTAATAATGTTGGAAGGCACCTTGGAGGTCATCTAGTTCAATCCCCTGCTCAGGCAGGAAACCCTGTACCATCTGATCAACTTTGTTGCTCTTCTTTTCATTCTTTCTAGAGTCTCAACATCTTTTTTTACATCGTGGTGACAAAAACTGGATGCAGTATGCCAAGTGTGGCCTTACCAAGGCATTGTAAAGTGATATTAACACTTCACGTGATTATTTATTTATCATTTATTTATCATTTATCAGTAATTATTTATCATTCTGTTTGAATAGAGAGACTGTATTTGGCCACACTGTGACTTACGTTTCTTAGTTGAGTGGACACAACTAGTCTACAATTCAAAGTGTTGGTTGAAGCTTAACTGCCCTTTAATGTATTTGGGATGTTTCATAAAATACACAAAAGTTAAGGAAGCAGTTCTGAAGCAAATATGCTAACTCATTGTCATTCTGTTTGAATAGAGGGATTGTATTTGGGATGTTCCATAAAATAAACAAAAGTTAAGGAACCAATTATGTAAGCAAACATTCTAACTCTGATGTTCTCTCCTTTTTATATGATCTGTAATACATAAGTTAGTTTATTCTATATTGCCTTGAATCATTTTGAAAAGGGCTGAATATTTTCAGGTAATTCATTAAGTTAATGTAGAACAAATTGGTCCTTTCTCCTATTAACTTATAGGAGGGGGGAAATGGATCCCAACCCTTTTCTTAGGATTGGAATGTTAACTGGAAAATGCACATGCAAGTTTTGCTCACTGAAATATATTAGTATATGCACTGAGTGCCTCTTTTATCCCAACAGATATGTAAATCAAGGGACAATTTCCCCTTTAAAGGAGCCCCATCGGTTCCCTCTTCAGATAACACCCACCAACATATAACTTGTATAGTTTCCTGAATCCTCTCTTGTCAATTCCCTCCACTCATTAGAGTGAGCAAAAATGTGGCTAAACCTTATCTCTTTACTAGTAGTCCTCCAAGGTAATTATTTTCCCCTTATAGATTTTATTTCCATGTTCTGCTCCTGTATGCAGGATATCTCATTAAAAACAAAAAAACCCTTTCTTTTTAGGAGTCCACTCTCAAGTCCAGTTGGTGGAGTCTGGAGGGGATGTGAGAAGACCTGGAGAATCTCTCTCTCTTTCCTGCAAAGGCTCCGGTTTTACCTTTGGAAGCTATGGCATGGATTGGGTGAGACAAGCTCCAGGAAAAGGACTGGAATGGATTGCAGGCATTTGGTATGATGCCAGTAAGGAAGTCTATGCAGAATCTGTCAAGGGACGCTTCACCATCTCCAGGGACAATGCCAAAAGCCAGTTCTATGTGCAAATGAACAGCCTCAAGCCAGAGGACACGGCCATCTATTACTGTGCGAGAGACACAGCGAGAGGAAGTGAATCTGAAGCCTTCCAATAACTTTCTCTCCCTCTGAGCAGTCCTCCAAATTGATTCAGAGAGAGAAGTTTGGATTTGTGCACTCCAACCGAGAAACAGCCCATAAATTTACATCATAGCAAGCGGAAACCATAATTTGATCTCGATTGAATCTGAAGAGAACCTGATTAGCATGTCTTGGGGGAAAGAAGGAAATTTCTTGGCAATAGAATGAACCATGTAGTTTTATTTATACCTTTATTTATATCTCAGAAAGGTTTATGTCTCACCGGGAAGCTGAGAATTTTCATAAAATATATTACCATTGGTATTTGTCACAGACAAGGTGTCGAGATATTTCATATACTTCCTTAAAATGAAAACAAAATGAAAGGATTTTGTTATCATCCTCACCTAAACTGCACAACACGGAAAACCTCATAAATACAAATCCAGTCCCATATCCTTGATTAGCCAATGAAAATTAATCACCGTGAGATGCAGGGGTCTTCAAACGTGGCCGTTTTATGACATGTGGACTTCAACTCCCAGAATTCATATATGTAATATATATATATATATATATATATATATATATATATATATATATATATATATATATATATATATGTTTTCTGAGGTTACAGCCCTGTGACCTACTTGTGAGCTTCGATGTTGTATCCCTCTTCACCCAAGTGCCAATCAAAGCCTTGACAGCTATCCTAAATAAATACAACCCCCCAAAACACATCCTAGATCTGACCAACCACTGCCTATCTAACACATACTTCATCTACAATGGACAAAGATACAAACAAATGGAAGGAGCACCCATGGGATCACCCCTCTCACCTGTCATCGCAAACCTCTACATGGAACACTTTGAAACCCTCGCTCTAGAAAAATCCAACCACAAACCCAAACTCTGGCTCAGATACATAGATGACACCTTCGTAATCTGGCCACACGGCAAAGAAAAACTGGATGACTTCCTCATACACCTCAATAGCCTACACCCCAAAATACAATTCACCATGGAAACAGAAGCTAACAATCAACTTCCCTTCCTTGATGTCTTAGTCTACAAGAAATGCAACGGCTCCCTAGGACACACTATCTACCATAAAAAAACACACACAAACCGCTATCTGAACGCACTCTCACACCACCACCCAGCACAGATCAACTCCGTAGCCAAGACACTCATCTCCAGAACAAAACACCTAGCTGACGAACAACACCTAAAAACCGAACTACACACTCTCACTAATGTACTAACAACCAATGGATTCCAAAGAAACACGATTACCAACTTAATCCGAAGAGAGACACCCACAAAAACCCAAGACAGAGAACAAGAAAATGGCAAAGCCCTCCTCCCATACTTAAAAGGGACCACAGACAGAATCAGCAAGGTCCTCCAAAAACACAACATCAAAACAGCATTCTACACAGACAGAAAAATATCCACCATCCTAAGAAACCCCAAGGACATAATTGGGTTAGAAAACCAAGGAGTATACGAAATCCCATGCACCACCTGCCCCACCACATACATCGGACAGACCAACAGAAGAATAAGTGCACGCATTGAAGAGCACAAAAACTCACTCAGAAAGGGAGAACAAACTTCATCCCTGGTCCAACACTTTGAAGCCACGGGACATGAAATTGATTTTAAAAAAACAAAAACTATCGCCAAAATTGAACATTTTAACAACAGAATAATCAGAGAAGCCATTGAGATAGAAAAACGCCCCCACAGCATGAATAAACGAGATGATACCTCTCGTCTACCAGCCATTTGGAAACCTGCCTTGATTGACAGACAAGTCCCAACCACCAAGAATGATACCAGACCCAAACTCATGATAACATCACATGACATCACCACCACACAACCATTCAAAAAGCAAATCCGAACCCACAACGATAAAGACACACAACCACAAAACAGAAACCTAACTACAGCTGCAACATCAGCCACTTTAAACCCCTCCAAACCACACAATAAGCAAACTGACACCCACTATAAAAACATGGCACCACCACAAACACGAAGCCGAACAAAAGCAGCACAACTCACCAGCTCAGGTCTGGAGCTGGCAGCTGAGACCAGCCCATCTACTCAGAACACCCCCCCACCCAATCAGAACACACCCACCATTCAAAACACACTCCCACCCAATCAGAACATACTTGGTCCCCTACCCAATCAGAGCACACCTCCACAGAACACACCCCCTCTGGCAGTTTAAAAAAGAGGAACAAACAGCCACATGCTTCTCCCAGAAGAAGGAAGCTAAAGCCTGATGATGACGGATGGGATTCCGTCGAAACGTTGCGCCTACATCTTTAGTTCTACGCGGGGAAAAACCCGAAAAACCAAGGATCCATATATATATATATATATATATATATATATATATATATATATATATATATATATATATATATATGTTTCAAATGTTAACTATTTAGATTACCTTGCTAGGCCCCAAACATGGGGCAAATCTTTATTTCCTGTTTTCAGCCTATCTTGAAGGCTATCAAACAGGCAGTAGTCACACCGGACAATTCATATATTTGTGTAAAATTTACTAACAAAGAATTAAAGGGAAACTGAGATGCATTTCTGACTTCTTAGTCGTCTTCAGCCAGCTATACCCTTCTGAGATTCGAACCTGGGCTGATTGCATACAAGGCAGTGTTATTTGCCTCTAAGCCACAAGGTCCCTAAATATATATATATATATATTTAAGTTTATTGAATTTATATACCGCCCTTTTCCTGTAGGACTCAGGGCGGTTTACAGGTATTTAAAAACGTCAATACAATACAAAAGTTTGAAAAATAATTAAATTTGACCCCTGAAAAATATAAAACCCCAATTAAAACTCTCAGCCTGGGCCAGAAAGCTCAAAGAGCCAGGTCTTCAAGTCCCGGCGGAATGACCGAAGGTCAGGGGCAGTCCTAAGCTCCATGGGCAGCTGGTTCCAAAGTGCAGGCACACCCACTGAGAAGGCCCTCCCCCTGGGTGTTATCCACCGGCAGTCTTTTACCAGCGGTACCCTGAGAAGGCCCTCCATGTGGGAGCGCACAGGACGAAGGGAACTTGATGCCGGCAGCAGGTGTTCCCTCAAATATCCTGGACCCAAGCCATTTAGGATTTTATACGTCATCACCAGCATATATATAATATATATATTTATATATATTGCTCAAAAAAATAAAGGGAACAGAAAATAAGACATCCTACTATTAAATACAGTACATTGTGTTGTTTAAGTGTTCCCTTTATTTTTTTGATACAGTATATATACACAGTATAATATATATATATATATATATATATATATATATATATATATATATATATATATATATATATATATATATATATATATATATATATATATATATGTAAATTACTAACAAAGAATTAAGGGAGACTGAAATGCATTTCTAACTTATTAGTTTTCATCAGTCAGCCATACCCTTCTGAGATTCGAACCTGGGTTGATTGCACATTAGGTAGTTGTTTTTACCTCTAAATAGTTAACATTTGACACATATCTCCCCTTGCAGAAGCTAACAAAGCGAGAGAGATCCTGTGGCTCAAGAAGTAAAAACAACTGCCTAATGTGCAATCAGCCCAAGTTCGTATCTCAGAAGGGTATGGCTGACTGATGAAAACTAATAAGTTAGAAATGCATTTCAGTCTCCCTTAATTCTTTGTTAGTAATTTACACAAATATATGAGCTGTCCCGTGTGACTACTGCCTGTTCGATGGCCTTCAAGATAGGCTGAAAACAGGAAATAAAGATTTGCCCCATGTTTGGGGCCTAGCAAGGTAATCTAATTAGTTAACATTTGACATATGTATGTATGTATGTATGTATGTATGTATGTATGTATGTATGTATGTGGCCTTTGAGATAAGGCTGAAAACAGGAAATAAAGATTTGCCCCATGTTTGGGGCCTAGCAAGGTAATCTAAGAGTTAACATATGACACATATTTCTCCCCTTGCAAAAAGGCTAACAAAGCGAGAGAGAACCTGTGGCTCAAGAAGTAAAAACACTGCCTAACGTGCAAGCAGCCCAGGTTCAATTCTCAGAAGGGTATGACTGACTGATGAGGACTAATGAGTCCGAAATGCATATCAGCCTCCCTAAATTCTTTGTTAGTAATTTACACAAATATATGAACTGTCCGGTGTGACTACAGCCTGTTTGATGGCCTTTGAGATAAGGCTGAAAACAGGAAATAAAGATTTGCCCCATGTTTGGGGCCTAGCAAGGTAATCTAAGAGTTAACATATGACACACACACACACACACACACACACACACACACACACACACACAGACACACACACACATATATATATATGTGTGTGTGTGTGTGTGTGTGTGTGTGTGTGTGTGTGTGATATATATATATATAAAATACAGTTAGGGATAAAGTTGGGTCATATGCCATCTGTAAAACATTTTGTATAAGTTTTCTTTATATTGCACTACTTTAGTTAATTTAATATTTCTTTCCCATATTTTTTGCCACTCTTCTAATTCTTTATTATATCCAAAATTCTTTGCCTATATTATCATTGTTTCTTTTACATGTTCTTCCTCCATCTTTAAATTTAACAGAAATCTTAAAAACTTCCAGTGCTGGAACATTCACAGCTACAGCTTCTTAATTGTTCTCACTGTCAGGAAAATTCTCCTTAGTTCTAGAATGTTTCTCTCTTTTGTTAGTTTCCATCCATTGCTTCTTGTCCTGTCTTCAGGTGCTTTGGAGAATAGCTTGATTTCCTCTTCTTTCTGGCAACCCCTGAGATATTGGAATACTACTGTCATGTCACCCCCTAGTCCTTCTTTACATTAAGGTATGCAGATGGGGACTGTAGCCAAGAAATTAAAAGACGCTTGCTCCTGGGGAGGAAAGCCATGGCAAATCTAGACAGCACACTAAAAAGCAGAGACATCACCCTGTCAACAAAAGTGCGTATAGTCAAGGCTATGGTCTTCCCAGTTGCAATGTATGGCAGTGAAAGTTGGACCATAAGAAAGGCTGAGCGCCAAAGAATTGAGGCCTTTGAACTATGGTGCTGGAGAAGACTCCTGCGAGTCCCTTGGACTGCAAGGCGATCAAACCGGTCAGTCCTAGAGGAGATCAATCCTGACTGCTCTTTAGAAGGCCAGATCCTGAAGCTAAAACTCAAATACTTTGGCCACCTAATGAGAAGGAAGGACTCACTGGAGAAGAGCCTAATGCTGGGAAAGATCGAGGGCAATAGAAGAAGGGGACGACAGAGAATGAGGTGGCTGGATGGAGTCACTGAAGCAGTAGGCGTGAGCTTAAATGGACTCCAGAAGATGGTAGAAGACAGGAAGGCCTGGAGGAATGTTGTCCATAGGGTCGCGATGGGTCGGACACGACTTCGCAGCTAACAACAACAACAATGCATACCCAATTCTTGCAACCAATTCTAGCACAATACCAGCAAAGAAAAATAGCAGCTCTCAAAAGAAAGCAGCATGGCTGCATAAAGAACTCTCTGATAAACTGAAAGATAAAAAGGACAAGTATAAGAAGTGGAAAGAGGGGCACATAACTAAGGCAGAATATTAGCCCGTGCCTGCAAAGATGAAGTGAGGGAAGCTAAGGCTCAAAATGAACTAAGGCTTGCGAGCAAAGTCAAAAATAACAAAAAAGCTTCTTTCAACATATAAGAAACAAGAAAAAAGTTAAGGAAATGATTGGTCCATTAGTGAGGGAAAGTGGCAAGAAGGTGACAAGCAACAGGGAGAAAGCAGAACTATTTAACTCGTTTTTTGCATCTGTCTTTACACAAAGGGAAAAAACAGATCAACCTACTACCAAAACCAGTGCCATAAAAAACAGAATAGAAACACAAGTTAAGATAGGCAAGAAAATGGTAAGTGAGCACCTGTCCAGCCTAGACGAGTTCAAATCACCAGGACCAGATGGATTACACCCCAAGGTTCTCAAGGAACTGGCAGACGTAATCTCAGAACCCCTGAACTATATTTTTCAAAGATCCTGGAGCACTGGGGAACTACCAGAGGACTGGAAGGGAGCTGATGTAGTTCCCATATTCAAAAAAGGGGGAAAAATAGATCCAGGAAACTACAGACCTATCAGCCTGACCTCAATACCCGGGAATATTCTGGAAAAGATAATCAAACAACAAATCAGCAAACACCTTGATGTGAACAAAGTTATCAGTAAAAGCCAACATGGGTTTGTCAAAAACAGATCATGCCAGACAAACCTTATTGCATTCTTTGACCAAGTGACAAAACTAGTGGACCAGAGGAATGCTGTAGATATAATTTACTTGGACTTCAGTAAGGCATTTGATAAAGTAGATCACAACCTACTACTTGATAAGATAGAAAAATGTGGGTTAGATAGCATCACCACCAGATGGATTCGTAGCTGGCTGACAGGCCGTACTCAGCGTGTGGTCCTCAATGGAACTGCATCTACATGGAAGGAAGTGTGTAGTGGGGTGCCCCAGGGCTCTGTTCTGGGCCCAGTGCTCTTCAACATCTTCATCAAAGGTTTGGATGAGGGGATAGATGGGGAACTCATCAAATTTGCAGATGACACCAAGCTGGCAGGAATAGCCAATACTCCAGAAGATAGGCTTAAGATACAGGAGGATCTGGACAGACTTGAACACAGGGCACTATCTAACAAAATGAAATTCAATGGTGAAAAAAGTAAGGTTCTACATTTAGGCAGGAAAAATCCAATGCACAGGTATAGTATAGGTGGTACCTTGCTTGATAGTAGTAACTGTGAGAGAGATCTCAGAGTCCTAGTGGACAATCACTTAAATATGAGCCAGCAGTGTGCTGCAGCTGCCAAAAAAGCCAACACAGTGCTACACAGATCACGTGAAGTATTAATACCACTTTACAATGCCTTGTTAAGGCCAGACTTGGAATACTGCATCCAGTTTTGATCACCATGATGTAAAAAAGATGTCGAGACTCTACAAAGAGTACAGAGAAGAGCAACAAAGATGATTGGGGGACTGGAGGCTAAAACATATAGGGAACGGTTGCTGGAATTGTGTATGTGTAGTTTAATGAAAAGAAGGGTGAGGGGTGACATGATAGCAGTGTTCCAATATCTCAGGGGCTTCCACAAAGAAGAGGGAGCCATGCTATTCTCCAAAGCACCTGAAAGCAGGACAAGAAGCAATGGATGAAAACTAGTCAAGGAGAGAAGCAACCTAGAACTAAGGAGAAACTTCCTGCCAATGAGAACAACTAACCAGTGGAACAGCCTGCCTCCAGAAGTGGTGAATGCTCCAACACTGGAAGTTTTTAAGAAGAGACTGGACAGCCATTTGTCTGAAATGGTATAGGGTTTCCTGCCTTAGCAGGGGGTTGGACTAGATGACCTCCAAGGTCCCTTCCAACTTCTTCTTCTTCTTCTTCTTCTTCTTCTTCTTCTTCTTCTTCTTCTTCTTCTTCTTCTTCTTCTTCTTCTTCTTCTTCTTCTTCTTCTTCTTCTTCTTCTTCTTCTTCTTATTATTATTATTATTATTATTATTATTATTATTATTATTATTATTATTATTATTATTATTATTATTATTATTATTATTACATTCCTTATATGTTTTAGCCTCCAGTCCCCTAATCATCTTTGTTGCTTTTCTTCACACTCTTTCTAGAGTCTCAACATCTTTTTTACATCGTAGTGACCAAAACTGGATATAATATTCCAAGTGTGGCCTTACGAAGGGATTGTAAAGTGTTATTAACACTTCATATGATTATTTATTTATCATTTATTTATTGTTTATCAGTAATTATTTGTCATTCTGTTTGAATAGAGGGATTGTATTTGGGATGTTCCATAAAATAAACAAAAGTTAAGGAACCAATTATGTAAGCAAACATTCTAACTCTGGTGTTCTCTCCTTTTTATATGATCTGTCATATGTAAGTAAGTTTATTCTATATTACCTTGAATCATTTTGAGAAGGGCTGAATATTTTCAGTTGTTTCTTTTAGTTAATGTACAACAAATTGGCTTTTTCTCCTATTAACTCAAGGGGGGAAAAATGGGTCCCAACCCTTTTCTTAGGATTGGAATGTTAACTGCAAAATGCACATGCAAGTTATGTTCACTGACATATATTAGTCAATGCATTGAGTGGCTCTTTTATCCTAACAGATATGTAAATCAAGACACAATTTCCCCTTTAAAGGAGCCCCATCGTTTCCCTTTTCAGACAACTCCCACCAACATAAACCTTGTGCTATTTCCCGAATCCTTCCACTGGTTAGAGCGAGCAAAAATGTGGCTAAACATTATGTCCTTACTAGTAATCCTCAAAGGTAATTGTTTTCCCCTACATAGAGTTTATTTCCATGTTCTGTTGCTCTATGCAGGAGTTCTCATAAAAAAATAACAACTTTCTTTTAGGAGTTCAGTCTCAGGTCCAGTTGGTGGAGTCTGGAGGGGATGTGCGAAGACCTGGAGGGTCCCTCCGCCTCTCCTGCCAAGCCTCTGGATTCACCTTCAGCAGCTTTTGGATGCATTGGGTGAGGCAGGCTCCTGGGAATGGACTGGAATGGGTGGCAACAATACGCTATGATTCTCAAGAAATCTACTACTTAGACAAAGTGAAGGGACGCTTCACCATCTCCAGGGACAATGCCAAAAGCCAGCTGTATCTGCAAATGAGCAGCCTCAAAGCTGAAGACACGGCTGTCTATTACTGTGCAAGAGACACAGTGAGAGGAAGTGAATCTGAAGCCAGACAAGAACCTTCCTTTCTTCAGAGTAGCTCTTCAACTTGACTGAATTAGTCAATGAGGATTGATCTCTGTGTAGAGAGAACTTCAAGATGTTTTATTCTGGATATCAGAGTGTTTGCTGTAAGAAAATATAGGGAGATGAAAATGGCTTAAAAATTCCTCTTTCATCTTCCCTGTTTACAAGGTGATCTATTGTCCTTTAATATCACAGCAGAAGTCTGGAAATGAATCTTCAGGGTGAACCTTCCAAATATCCAAACTGTCATTCACATATTGAGGAAACTCCTCCACTAAAACAAAATCCTTGGAGAATTGAGAACATGTTTCCCCTCCTCATTTTTGACACTGGGGGGGGGGCAATTTTGCTACATGAAATCCCATTTTGTGTGCAGGGGTGAGGTAGGGAGTAAAAGAACTGTAATTAGATATTCTGGAGGCCAGATATGTTTTTTATTTTATTTCTGTAATAATTATCTGAAAATATCTCAAGAAAATTCATATCTCAGGATGATACAGTGTGCACTGGGAAGCTGAGAGTTTTCATCAAATAATTTATTGTTGGTTTTGTCACCAGAGAAACTGTCTAGACCAGGGGTCGGCAACCTTGGCTCTTTTATGACTCACGGACTTCAACTCCCAGAATTCCTGAGCCAGCTATGCTGGCTCAGGAATTCTGGGAGTTGAAGTCCGCGAGTCATAATAGAGCCAAGGTTGTGTACCCCTGGTCTAGACATTTCAAACCTTTGCTGAAAATGAAAACAAAATGAAGGGATTATATTATCATGCTCACTGAACATTTAAACAGTTAGAACATTATGGAGACAAATAACATACACCAACCCACAAGGTTTTAAAGTTTCTCTTAATGGATCTCAAAATAATTCAGTTTCTCAAGGCACCAAAATCCTTATTGGAAAACCCTATCTGGCTTTATGACAGATAACTTAGAGGAAACAAAATATTTTTGATAATACACAGAGAATCATTTATCATTCTGTTTCAAATAAGAGGGTGTATTCGGTCACAATATGACTTAAGTTTGATTTTCTGAGTTCAGCGGCCCAACTATTCTAATGGCAAAATGTTCCTTGAAGTTTAGCTGCCATTTATTTTCCATAAAACAAACAAAGGCTAAGGTTAAGGAGACTATCTTGTAGTAAAGATTCTAAGTCTGATGTGCTAGCCTTTTTAGCAGTAAATTAGTAAATTAGTTTCATCTGTATAGCGCAGGCTCAATGACCACGAAGAGACAGCAGGCATGTAACAGAGGATGATTTATTATTAAGTGGAGAACCCGGGCTGCTCAGCGTGTTAATGGTTGCCCTTTTATACAGGGGCTGGCAAACCCTTGCCCAATCCCAACAGCGTGTTCTCCCGCCGCGGAAACTCCGTCCAATCAGCGGCCGGCAGCTTTGACAGCTTGGAGCTGTTAACAAGCTGCCGCATGTGCACTGTCCAATTGACTCCTGCCGCCTTTTTTCCTGGCTTTAAACTGTCAGGGAGTTGTTGACGTTTTACCACATAACATAACATAGCATAGCATAACATAACATAACATAACGTAACGTAACGTAACGTAACGTAACGTAACGTAACGTAACGTAACATAACGTAACGTAACGTAACGTAACATAACAGAATCATTTTGAGAAGGCCTGAATTTTTTCAGTCTTTTCTGTTAGCTAATGTGCAGCAAACTGGCCCTTTTTCCTATTAACAGACACACACACAAAAAAAGGGTCCCAACACTTTTCTTAGGACTGGAATGTTAATTACAAAATGCACATGGGAATGATGTTTACATCAATGCCCTGAGGGGCTCTTTTATGTTAACAGATATGTAAATTTTGGCACAATTTCCCCTTTAAAGGATCCCCATGGGTTCCCATTTCAGACAACACCCAGAATCATAAACCTTGTAATATTTCCTGAATCCTCTCCTGTCAATTCCCTACATTCATTAGAGCGAGCAAAAATGTGGTTAAACCTTATGTTCTTGGTAGTAGTCCTAAAAGGTAATTATTTCCTTTATGTAAAATTCATTTCCATGTTCGGCTTTTGTATGCAGGAGATCTCATTAAAAAAAAAAATCTTTTTAGGAGTCCAGTCTCAAGTCCAGTTGGTGGAGTCTGGAGGGGATGTGAGAAGACCTGGAGGGTCCCACCGTCTCTCCTGCCAAGCCTCAGGATTCCCCTTCAGCATCTACTATATGAACTGGGTGAGACAGGCTCCAGGGAAAGGACTGGAATGGGTGGCATACATAAACCCTGATTCAGGTACTTATTACATAGACTTAGTGAAGGGACACTTCACCAAATCCAGGGACAATGCCAAAAGCCAGCTGTATCTGCAGATGAACAGCCTCAAAGCTGAAGACACAGCAGACAAAGTGAGAGGAAGTGAATCTGAAGCCAGACAAGTGCCTTCCTTTCTTCAGAGCAGTTCTTCAACCCGATTGAGTCCCAGAACCTGGATTAGTCAATGAAGATTGATTGATTTCTAATGAGAACTTCAGGATGCTTTATTCTGGGTTTCAAAAAGTGTGCTGTAAGAAAATAAAAAATTCCAAGTACGCGTTTCCAATAACCAAGGTGATTTGGCTTCACTGGAATGGAACCTAGCCTTTTAGTGTCATGGTGGAAGGATGGAAATGCAATTTTAGTATAGTCCTAAATATTCAAAGTCCAAACACACATTGGGGAAAAATCTGTTCTGAATCTCCTTGGATAATGAGGTAGATGTGTCCTCTCCTAAGTTTTGGTTCTGAGGGAAATGTTGTCATAAAATGCAACTGTCTACACATCTGGAAGAGATACTTTAAGGAATGAAATATGTATAATTGTATGTTTTCATATTTTGGAAGTGTTCAAAAGGACATGGGAGGTCTTCTAGTCCACCCCCCTGCTCAAGCAGGAGAACTTATACCATTCTTGACAAATGGTTGTCCGGTCTCATTTAAAAATGAGGAGGAGGGGGCGAGGGGGATGAGGATAACAGAGTTGGAAGGGAACTTGGAGGTCTTCTAGTACAATCTCCCCTGCTCAAGCAGGAGACCCTATTCCATTTCATACAAAGGGTTGTCTAATCACTTCTTAAAAACCTCCAGTTTTGGAACATCCACAACCTCTCGAGGCAAGTTGTTCCATTGATTAAATGTTCTCACTGTCAAGAAATTTATCCTTAGTTCTAAGATGCTTCTCTCCATGCTTTGTTTTGATCCACTAGTTCTTGTCCTGCCTTCAGGTGCTTTGACTCCTTCTTCTTTGTGGCAGCCCCTGAGATATTGGAACACTATTATCATGTCACCCCTAGTCCTTCTTTTCATTAAACTAGACATACCCAATTCCAGCAACCGTTCCCTATATGTTTTAGCCTCCAGTCCCCTAATCATCTTTGTTGCTCTTCTCTGTACTCTTTCTAGAGTCTCAACATCTTTTTTTTTTACATTGTGGTGACCAAAACTGGATGCAGTATTCCAAGTGTGGCCGTACCAAGGCCTTGTAAAGTGGTATTAATACTTCATGTGATCTTGATGCTATCCGTCTGTTAATGCAGCCTAGCACTGTGTTGGCTTTTTTGGCAGCTGCAGCACACTGCTGGCTCATATTTAAGTGATTGACCACTAGGGCTCCAAGATCCCTCTCACAGTTACTAGTTATCATGTAGTGGGTCTGACACAAGGAAGAGACGCCAGCCGGAGTACGTGTTCAGCTCTTTATTTTGGGGGGGGTGCGTACTGGAGAACAAGGGCTGCCTGGCATCCTTATATACCTAGCCAGGCAGGCAGCCAGCCAATGGGGTTGGGCCTAGGTTTCCCGCCGAAACTAGGTTTCCTGCCAAAACCGTCCAGGCCACGCCACCTTGTGGCTGTTGCTATGCAGATGCCTGCACCTGGATACATAACACTACTATTGAGAAAGGGACCATCTATACTATACCTGTGCCTTTGGTTTTTCTTGCCCAAAATGTAGAACCTTACTTTTTTCACCATTGAATTTTATTTTGTTGTTCTGTCCCAGCCTATCTGAGTCCTTGTTAAGTTCACAAGGAGAAACCCCTCTTCCAATCAAGGCAGAAACCACAGGAAAAAGCCAAATGCCTTTTATTACTCACAGTTCTGAGGAAAACAAACACAGTTCACAGCAACTCAATTCTTTACCGAAATAGTTGCCTTCAGCAACCAGCACCTCCCACACCTTCCCTTTTATAATGCAGCCAAGGCATGGTTTTCCTAATGCCTGCTCCTTTGCCTTTGGAGATGCCCCATTGCATTCCTCTGTCTTGCTCTATTTTCTTGCTGGCATTAACGAGCATCCTGGATATCACCCACTTGCGAGTTATCACTATCCCCATCAGATTCCCAGCTCAGCTGTCTCTCCCCCTGAGCATGAGTAGAGGGGGCCAGGCTCCTCATCAGACTGTAAGTCTTGGAGCTCCTCAGAGCCTTCCTCTGACTATGATGTCACTCCAGGCCCCTCCTACTCCTCTAAGTCCTCAGACCCAGGTGCCAGAAAAACGGGCTGGTGAGGAATCACATTTGTTAGATAACGCCCAATGTTCAAGTCTGTCCAGATCCTCCTGTATCTTAAGCCTGTCTTCAGGAGTGTTGGCTATTCCTGTCAGCTTGGTGTCATCTGCAGATTTGATGAGTTCCTCATCTATCCCCTTGTCCAAATCATTGATGAAGATGTTGAAGAGCACTGGGCCCAGAACAGAGCCCTGGGGCACCCCCCTACACACTTCCCTCTATGTAGATGCAGTTGCATAGAGGACCACACGCTGAGTACGGCCGGTCAGCCAGCTATGAATCCATCTGGTGGTGATGCTGTCTAACCCACATTTTTCTATCTTATCAAGTAGTAGGTTGTGATCTACTTTATCAAATGCCTTACTTGAAGTCCAAATAAATTATATTCCTCTGGTCACTAATTTTGTCACTTGGTCAAAGAATACAATAAGATTTCTCTGGCATGATCTGTTTTTGACAAACCCATGTTGGCTTTTAGTAATGACTTTGTTTGCCTCTGGGTCCATGGTGGTGAACCTATGGCACGCATGCCACAGGTGGCACACAGAGCCCTCTCTGTGGGCACACGTGCCGTCACCCCAGTCCTAGGCCTTCAGCTGGGTTTTATAAAACCTATCTACTCATATGAAAATGAAAACAAAGCATGAAAACTGGCATCAGTTTTTCTTTTTCTTTTATTTTTTTTTTATGATTGGAACATCATTTGAAAATCATGCATTTAAAGTCTGTGGAAAGACATCTTCAAAAAGTGAATGGGTCTGTTTTAACCCAAGCAATATGTAAATCAGGGTACAATTTGCCCTTTAAAGGAGCCACCAGATTTCCCTTTTCAGGCTACACAAAATCTAAACCCTTCCCTTAATTCTTGTCTATCTATTTATTTAGAGTATGGCTAAATAATAATAATAATAATAAACCCTTTTCTAGCAATTCCCCTCCATTCATTAGAGGAAGCAAAAATGACCCTGTGGAAAAACCTGTTGTTCTTACTCACTGTCCTCAGAGGTAGTATTTTTTTTCTTCCCTATTCAGCTTATTCCATTTTAATTCTTGTCCATAGGAGAGTTCACTGAAACTCCTTTCATTTTAGCCGTCCAAACTGATGTCCAGGTGGTGGAATCCGGAGGAGATGTTAGAAGACCTGGACAGTCCCTCACTCTCTTATGCCAAACTTCTGGTTTCAACTTCAATGTCTTCTGGATGAACTGGTTGAGACAGTATCCAGGGAAAGACCTGGAATGGGTGGGCCGCATAACTACAGGCTCACCTCCTACCGCTTACTACCGAGATAAAGTCAAGGGACGGTTCACCATGTCCAGGGATGATTCCCACACTCGGGTGTATCTGCAAATGAACAACCTTAAACCAGAGGATTCAGCTGTCTATTACTGTGCACGAGACACAGCGAGAGGAAATGAATCTGAAGCCTGTCAAAAACCTTCTTGTCCTATGAGCAGTTCTCCAAAGCTGATTTTATTTATTATTTTATTTTATTTTTAATTTGTATGCCACTCCATCTCATTATCAACCAAGGATAAAGGGAGAAATCTTCCCAAAATCTGTCAAGTTAAAGGTGAACAGAGGAGATCTGGCTGTTTAGGGATGGTTTGGTCTACATAACCTTGGTGGTCCTTCTTGAAACATTATTCCATGATTTTATTGCATTTGGGAATATAAATAGGAATCCCTCATCCAAGATAATGAAATCTGACACCGAGAAACACTTTAAATGGAATGACTAGTTTTTGTTGTTGTTGTTGTTTGGTTTTTAGAATACACTGAAAGAAAACTAAACATCTCAAGAGGCTTCAACCCACAGCATGAAGCCATGCCTGAGTTGACAACAGATGTCCTCTGCTAAATATAGAAGAAACTGAATTTTTCTGGTGAGTACAAAGTGCTATATTTGTAATTCTCACTCCACAGGGAGATCCTGGAATGGAGTATTCTACTTTAGTATCATGGCAGAAGTCTGGAATTGAAACTTCAAGATAATCCATCTAAATATCCAAACTGCCATTCACAAGTTGAGGAAACATGTGGAGCAAAAGAATTTCTTTGGAGAATTAGGAAGATGTGCCCTCTCCTAACATTTGACAGTGTGTGTGTGTGGGGGGGGGCAATGTTGTTGCAATGTCGCGTGGTCGCACAGAGAGATGGACACTTGAGCTGGGTAGTACTTCTTTATTGGATCAGGAATGAAGCTGGGGCGAAGGGGTTACCTGGTGTCTCTTTATACCTGCCCAGGTGAATCGCGACCAATAGATTCAAACCTGGGCTTCCCGCCAGTGCAGGTGGCCAATGGATTTAAACCCTGGCTTCCCGCCAGAGCTGACCATGCCCTGGGGCTGTCAACGACTTGCTCTATTCAGGCTTTCCCGCCAAAAGTGCTTATAGCCTGGAGCTGTCCAGCCCCCTGCTGTGCTGACATTTCGTGTATGCTTTAAGGGCATACACTACAGTTGTCATGACAAATTCCATGGCTGGGATTTGGGCAAGGAATAAATAAATTATATAGATAATGCCTCATTTTGGAGGAGCAATCATTGGTTGTTCTTCCTACAACTTTTCCCTGAAAATCTCTCAAGAAAATTCCACATCTTAGGAGGCAACAATCTCCACTGTGAAGGAGAGAACTTTTATAAAATGATATGCATCGTTGGTTTTTGTCACACGAAAAAGCCAACAGCAATAACAACAACAGTCTAGATAGTTCAAATCTTTGATGGAAATGTAAACAACATCGAGGAAAATTTCTATCAGGTTTGGTGGGCATGCAAAAACAAACAAACCTAAAAATAAAAATAAAAGGATATACTGTAGGTATGTGCACTAACCCAGAAAAGTTTGAGAATTAAGCTGTAGTTGAAGGCAGAGACTTTTCTTTTGGGACTATTAGATAAGCAACTAGAAAAAAGTCATGAAGCTCTCCTTTTACACACGAAAGCTACAGGGAGACTATTACATGCTTAAAAATGGAAACACTGGACACTTCCCACAAAGGAGGGATTAATGGTAAAGATGATGGAAACTGCAGAGAATTTAAACTGATGTCTTTGATTAGACAAGCCTTCATAAATATTTTGTATGAAAGGGAAAAACATACAGTTAATCATTTACATTTTCACCTGTAGTATATAACAACAAAAACAATAACAACAACAACAACAATAATAATGTTGAAAGGGATCTTGGAGGTCATCTAGCCCAACCCCCTGCTCAGGCAGGAAACCCTATACCATTTTGGACAAATGGCTGTCCAGTCTCTTCTTAAAAACTTCCAGTGTTGGAGCATTCACAGCTTCTGGAGGCAGGTTGTTCCACTGGTTAATTGTTCTAACTGTCAGGAATTTCTCCTAGGTTGCTTCTTTCTACATTCTTTCTACATTAATCTGCCTTCAATCCTCTGATACCACAAGCTCTCTCTCCACAACTGGGTAGCACCAAGGCAAATTGTCCTCTCCTAGAAGACTTCTAATAGATCGGAACGTCTTTATGTTTTAATGTCATGGCAGAACTCTGGAAATGAAACTTTAGGGTAATCCTTCTAAATATCCAACTGACCATACAAATATTGAGGAACATCTGGACCAAAATGATTTCTTTGGAGATTTAGGAAGATGTGTCCTCTCCTCACTTTTGACACTAGGGGGCAATATTGTCCCACAACACCCTCCTGAATGAAGGTCCCAGATTAATATTGCAGGATCCATTCTTGGTCACTCACTGGGATCAGAAGTTTAATCTTCTGAGCTTTTGGACTCATGGTGGACCCTATCATCAGAAAATTGTTGCCCCCAGAGTGTGTGCTTTACGTTACTCCCTGTGTGTGGTATTCATATGGTCCCTGTTGCATGAGCTATATAGTTGCTGATTGGGGCATTGATGGCAGGCTATTAAGTTGTTGGCTGTTGATTCTTTGTGCTGTCAAGCCTTCGCTGCCTAAGTATTTGAAAGGCTGGTGGTAAATCAGCAATCCTGTTGACTAACAAGGGGGGGGGGCAGTTTCACAGACACAAGGAAACAGCAGCCAACAAGTTAATATCCAGCCATCAACACTCCAATCAACAACTAAATAGCACAAACAGGCACCATATAAATACCCCACCCAGAATAGCACAAAACACACACTCTACTAGAGAAAAGTTTCCTGAGGATGGGCTCCAGTCTGAAAGCTTGGAAGACTAAACCTCTGGTCTGGGTGAATGACCCATATTGGATCCTAGAAACAATACATCCTGTTGCCATTTCTCTTTCTGTTTCTTTTCTGCCTGTTTTCTACATTTTTAGCTTCCCTCCATCCCTAACTCTCCTTCCTTCCTTCCTTCCTTCCTTCCTTCCTTCCTTCCTTCCTTCCTTCCTTCCTTCCTTCCTTCCTTCCTTTCCACAAAGCAGTTTATTGTTATTATTTTTTCAACATACAGTTTTGGTAACATTTTTCTACCAACTGTTATCACTATTATTCCTTTTTTTATTTCAAATTCAATTTTAATTGTTATTACTAATTTTCTTCCCATGCTTATAATTTCAATTTTTTATGGCAAATCAACTCTGGATAGCTAACAACTAATAAAAACCCCACACAAAATAGCAAAAGAGCCTCCAAAAGAAAAAATGACCTTACTCGGCATTCATTTTTTAAAAAAATTCTTCAAAAGGGAAAAAATGTATGAAATCTTTCCTGAATTCAAACATGCTGCTGTTTTCATGTTGTTTTTTAACATGTCTCTTTCAAATGTTCTTTTTGCTTGTCCATCCTTTGTTCCCTTGAATCACTGTTGAGAAGTGGTGAACTTTTGCAAGTCTTTGTTTTAATTATTCCTTTACAAAAGCTGCCTTCATTTTTTTCCTTTGGACTTGAAAAATCAACTGTGCGGAGAGTGTGGACAACAGAAGTCACTGCAGTGAGGAAGTCTTTTGTTTCAGCTGATATGTAAATCAAGGCACAATTTCCCCTTTAAAGGCAACAGTTGGTTTCCCCTTTCCAGCGACACACCTCAGTACAAAGTTTGTGCATTTTCTCCAAATCCTTTTCTATTAATTTCCCTCCATTTGTTAAAAGGATCGAAAATGATCTTATGGCTGAACTTGTTATCTTTACAAGCATTCCTCATGGGTAAAGTTTCACTCTATATAGGACAGGGGTAGGCAACCTCAGCTCTTTTATGACTCATGGACTTCAACTCCCAGAATTCCTGAGTCAGCTATGCTGACTGAGGAATTCTGGGAGTTGAAGTCCATGAGTCATGAAAGAGCCGAGGTTGCCTACCCCTGATATAGGATCTTCTTCCATTTGCTGCTCTTATTTACAGGAGATGTTTTTGGAAAAAAAACTTTATTTTTAGGTGTCAAATCTGATGTCCAATTGGTGGAGTCTGGAGGGGATGTGAGAAGACCTGGAGGGTCCCTGCTTCTCTCCTGCCAAGACTCTGGATTGACCTTCAGCTCCTCCTGGATGAACTGGGTGAGACAAGCTCCAGAGAAAGGACTGGAATGGGTTGTAGAGATAAATCCAGGTTCATCTGGCATTAAGTACTCAGGCAAAGTCAAAGGGCGCTTCACCATCTCCATGCCAAAAGACAGCTGTATTTGCAAATGAACAGCCTCAAACCAGAGGACACGGCAGTCTATTATTGCATAAGTGACACAGTGAGAAGAAGTGAATTTGAAGCTTAACAAAAAAAAAAAACCCTTCCTTCTTTCAGGGCATCTCTGCAACTCAATTCAGCCTGAGATTCTGGATTCGCCAATGAGGAATCATCACCATAGATTGAGAATTTTACAATGCCTTTATTCCGGTTATGCAGCTAAAAAGTTTTCCAGGAAGAAGAAATTTAAAATATAAGAAAACAGCTTCAAAAATTCCAGTGGTACCTTTCCTGTTCGCAAGGTGATCTGACTTCAGAGGGAAAAAAAAAATTGGAATGAAATCCCAAAGGTGCTTTTTCATCAGGCAACGGAAGAAACTTCTTGGATGAGATGTGAAACGTCTCCAAAGTGAAAAAAAAAAAAAGAAAGTCCAGTTGCCAAATGAAAAAAAAACCATTTTGGACAACCATGACCTGGATGACTGAGAATCTTGATAGACTGGAATGGAATATTCTCATTTAGTATCATGGCAGAAGTCTGGAAATGAAACTTCAGGATTATAAATATCCAAAATGAGCATTCATTCACTTATTGAAGAAACATTTGGACCTAAATGTCAGGAGAGTAAACAAACCCCATGATAAACAGCAGGTGAAAGAAAGAAAACCAAAGCATATATTCTACTATTAACCTTTTAATTACAAAGAAACTTGTAAAAAACCACAGAAAGACTCACGGCTACATGTCTATCTCACCAGAGAGCACAAAGGAAAGAAAAAAGAAAGTAACTTTTGCTTTGGACATGCGCACACAGTAATAAATATAAAACCAAACAAAATACATGGCTGAACATGTGACACTCACCATGGTTACAATAATAAGATGGCAATTCAACTTGCAAAGAAACAGACTGTGTCGAGCTTACTGACAAAACCTAAAAACGCAGTGACGCTAAATAATTTGTTTAGAGAATTAGGAAGATATGTCCTCTTCTCATCTTTGATACTAGGGGACAATGTTGTGGCACCAAATTCCATGGCCTGTGCACTCATTTCGGTTTGGGCAGGGAATAAGTCAGTTCTAAATAGATACGTAGATACATTTTGAAGGTGTTATCCTTGCCTGTTATTTCTGTAATTGTTCCCCAAAAAAATCTCTCAAGGAAATTCCACATCCCAGGAGGTTATAATCCTCCCTGTGAAGCAGAAAATGTTTATTGGTTTTCGTCACCAGAAAAAAAACATGTCCAGTTGATTCAAATCTTTGATGAAATGAAAACAACGTAGAGGGACATTTTATCAACTTTGGTGGGCATGCAAAGGAGCTTAAAAAACCTATGGATAATGATATAGACATTTATCTAGAAGATTTTCAGGGAAAAGGCAAATAGAAAAAAGTCATAAAGTCTTCTTTTTATATGTGATAATTCACACACACACACACACACACACATATACATATATACATATACATACACATACACATACATGTACATATACATATACATATACATATGTATATACATATTCCAAAACTTATGGTACTGGGAGACTTTAATCTACCTTCCCTGGGCAGTGCATCAGAAGTGGCCCGAGAGTTCATGGCCTCCATGACGGCCATGGACCTGACTCAAATTACTCAGGACCCAACTCACGAGGGAGGAAACATGCCTGATCTTATTTTTGTCTCTACTTCACCTTACTCCAACATCACAACCCCTTTCATGGACAGACCACTACCTCCTGCGGTTGGGCCTCCGTCACGTCACCCCCCGCTGTCAGGAGGCGGAACTGACCAGGTGGTTCCGCCCCAGGTGCCTGATGGACCCAGATAAATTCCAGATGGCGCTTGGACTGATTCCCACCTCCCTCTCCCACAACCCGGTCGAGTCCTTAGTTAATGCCTGGCAACAGGCTGCTTCGGAGGCGCTCGACCGCGTTGTCCCTTTGCGGCCTCTGACCCGGCGCAAGTCCCGACTCGCTCCTTGGTTCTTCAAGGACCTGCGGGAGATGAAGCGCCAGAGAAGGGGCCTAGAGAGCATTTGGAGAACCAGTTGGTCTGAGTCTGACCGAACACAGTTAAGATCCTTTTCTAGATCCTATCTTGTGGCAAAGAGGGTGGCAAAGCGCGCCTACTTCACCACCCTCATTGCGTCTGCAGATAATTGCCCGGCCGCCCTATTTAGAGTGGTCCGCTCCCTTTTAAGTCAAGAGACGGGAGAGGACCCCCTACATGGACGGGCTGAGGAATTTAGTAAATATCTGGTGGACAAAATTGCTCAGATTCGGGCTGGTCTGGACTCTGAGTGGGCAGTATCTAACGAGAGGAAAACGATGAAGTTGGCCGAGTACATTTGGGAAGAGTTTGATCCTGCGACTCCGGAGGAAGTGGACAAGATCATGGGGAAACTAAGTGCTGCCACATGTTTGTTGGACCCGTGTCCCTCCTGGCTAGTCTATGCATCTCGGGAGGTTACACGAGGCTGGCTCCTAGCAGTTATCAATGCCTCACTGAGTGAAGGGTACTTCCCTGCTGCCTTGAAAGAGGCGGTGGTAAGGCCCCTCCTCAAGAAACCGGCACTGGACCCAGCTGTTTTAAACAACTTCCGTCCTGTCTCCAACCTTCGCTTCCTTGCGAAGGTCGTTGAGAGCGTGGTGGCACGACAGCTCCCTTTGAACCTGGAGGAAGCTGAATATCTAGATCCGTACCAATCGGGTTTCAGACCCGGGCACAGCACGGAGACGGCATTGGTCGTGCTGGTGAATGATCTCTGGCGGGCCCGAGATAGAGGTTATTCCTCTGTCCTGGTCCTATTAGATCTATCAGCGGCTTTTGATACCATCGACCATGGTATCTTACTGCGTCGTCTTGAGGGGCTGGGAGTGGGAGGCACCGTTCTGCGGTGGTTCTCCTCCTACCTCTCGGACCGTTCGCTGACGGTGTTGGCAGGAGGGCAGAGGTCAAGCCCTAGGCCTCTTAATTGTGGAGTACCTCAGGGTTCGGTGCTCTCGCCCCTCCTGTTCAACATCTATATGAAGCCGCTGGGAGAGATCATCCGTAGCTTCGGGGTGAAATATCATCAATATGCTGATGATACCCAGCTATTCATCTCCACCCCGAACCAACCCAGTGATGCCCTCGATGTGATGTCCCGTTGCCTGGAAGCGGTACAGATTTGGATGGGAGAAAACAGGCTTCGACTCAACCCGGCCAAGACTGAGTTGCTGTACATACCGTCATCTCGTTTAGTCCAAGACGTTCCATCTCTGACTATAGGAGGAGAGATGTTACCTCCCATTGATAGAGCACGCAATCTGGGCGTCCTCCTAGATTCACGACTCAGTTTTGAAGATCATATTGGAGCCGTGGCTAGGGGGGCATTTGCACAGATTCGTCTTATATACCAATTGCGTCCCTTTTTGGACCGAGATGCCCTACGTACAGTCACCCACGCACTCGTTACCTCCCGTATTGATTACTGTAATGCTCTCTACATGGGGCTGCCCTTGAAGACCACCCGGAGGCTTCAGCTGGTGCAGAATGCAGCTGCTCGGGTTGTGATGGGAGCTCCCCGATACTCCCATATTACACCCCTCCTGCGTGAGCTGCATTGGCTACCAGTTGCCCTCCGGGTGAGATTTAAGGTGCTGG